>NW_015386357.1:489838-555450 GCF_001527695.2 Protobothrops mucrosquamatus
TCCACATGCCTTAAAATTGTCAAGGTTGAGAAACACTGGCCTAGAGGAATATATATTCTTGTTGAGTATTCCAAGCATCTGATCAAAATGATATCTAAATGGGTGCAATTTTATTTGTTCCAGTTGAGGACTGCCAGTTCTAAGAAATGTTTTTTCAAAGATTCCCTAAAAACATGTACAATGCACACTGCACTAAGACGGTTACATTTGGAATTTAGATGGGAAAAGAATGAATAAAGATAGGAACCACTATAGAATAATAGTTAAAATGTTGGACTAGAGTAATGGAGTGCCAGGTTCAAGTCCATTCACAGCTTTGATAATCTTGAGCCAGTCATACTTTCTTAGCCCAAATTATTCCACATTGTTATTGTAAGAAAAAAATATGTACACAGTCTTAAGTTCCTGGAACAAGTATATGATGTTAGATATGTGCTTTGTAGAGCTTGAAGTGAAAAATATATAATATAGAACATTTCCTATTGATCAGAAGGAAAAAAGGATACTGAATCTTTTCTGATATCTATATAGAAGCTTAAGATTCAAATTAAATTTTATTTACAAAGATTCTTCTGGGCTTGTTGTTTTTTGATATAATGGAAGGAAATAATATGGCTTAATTATAATGATTATCTCTAGGGGAGCACCGTGAATATGAATATTATGGGATGGGTGTACTGGAAAGTTCATGATCTGTTTGGTTCAACAGGCCATACCACTCTGGGCATAGCACTCTTGATAGGTTAGTAAATATTTTTACCGTTTACAAAAATAATGTATTTTTTATTTCAGGAATTGAAAATCTGTTGTTAAACTATCAATTTTCAGTTTTATCAAGCTTGTCCTTCATGCAGATTGCAGCATTTCTTAACCTTGGCTGCTTTAAAGATGCGTAGTCTTCTCCCAGAATTCCCCAACCAGCATGCATTGCAGGAGTTATCATTTTCATCACTTATGGATTTCTACTTTAAAGCCTTAGCATTGCCTGAAGGCTTCAAAACCCTTCACTCTGGCCCTGACGTGCTCTCCAGATATTGCCACTCTATTGTAATGCTTCTTGTGATAAAAGCAAAACGTTATTTATAAAATGGATATTGAATGCTTTGCATATTTAATTTAAGTGGAATCAGGTTCTGATTTGATACTGACGCAACCCATTTCCTTTGCCCCATTGTTCTTTGCACTGTTACCCCCAATAAGCCACTTAAGACTTAGTGTGATCCCTGGCATGAAAAAAAATATCCTCTACACAATTTATACCTGGGTTCTTTATTTTCAGGGCCTCATCTTGAAATATTTTTGTGATATAATGCTAATGATTTTAGCAATTGGTTTGATAAAGCCATTGGTAGATAGATTCCACATTCATTTATACTGTGTATATACTTTATACACATTATACTGAAAATGTGTAGAATTGTAAACCAATTTTATGCTCATTTATGGCATAAATGTTATTAATTTGCTTTCTGTTCTATTAATTGCAGGTGGTATTACATGTATCTTTTCACTAGTTTGTGCTCTTATTCTTGCTTACCTGGACAAAAGAGCAGAGAAAATTCTTTGCAAAGAACAAGGGAAAACTGGTATGTTGGTCTCCTTCATTGCCTCCTTCCTTTAAGTCAGGGCTTTTCAACCAGTGGTACTGGTACCACCTGTGGTACATTGGCACCTGGCAGGAGGTACACGACCATCCTAGAAAAGTGGTAGCGGGGGAGGGGAATGAGCTGAACCAGTGGCAGCACTGCACAAGCCTGAGCGAGAGATGGCTGGAGCTGCAGGGCTGTCAGGGCTTAGCGGAAGCGCCAGGATCAGCGCCAGGATCCAGCTGGAGCTCGGCACTGATCCTGGCGCTACTGCTGAGCCCAGGAGAAGCGCCGATTAGCTGGAATGTTGCAGCATCTCCAGGGTCTCGTGATTTACATTCAGATGCTTGGCAACTGATTCATATTTATGACGGTCACAGTGTGCCAGGGTCATGTGAAGTGACCAAAACCTGCTGCAACCACCCAGCAGACGGGGGAATAAAAACCAAACACCCCCCCACCCCACCCCCGCTGCCAATCCTCAACAGAAATGCTCACAACAATGAAAACCTCGGACAGGAGGAAGAGCGCCACCGGGAAGGGGGGCAGGCAGGTGTCTTGCTTGGCTGTGGCTTGGGGGGCACTTTTTTCAGTGCCATTGTAACTTCGAACAGTCACTAAGTGAACTGTTGTAAGTCGAGGACTACCTGTACTTTATCACTTTTTTCCTTTTTTTTTTTTTTTTGGTCATCAAGTTTTTGACCCCTTGCTAGGCGACTGGAGGTACTCGGATGTTGCCGTATCCTAAAAGTGGTACAATGGGTGAAAAGGTTGAAAAGCCCTGCTCTAAGTATGCGAAAACTCAGAATAGGATGATTGACTTTGCTCATCTTGGCCATAAAGTGTTTGAGTACCAGACTTTACTCTGGTTGGGAAATTAAACAATTTTTAGCTTCTTTCCTTGCTGTGGAGCTTTTTTGCTGATAACATGAATGATCTGTGACTTGTTTTTTCCAATGAAATATATGAGCCACTTAAATATGAGCCAGCAGTGTCCTGGAGCTGCCAAAAAAGCTAACACAGTGCTAGGCTGCATTAACAGAGGGATAGAATCAAGATCACGTGAAGTGTTAATACCACTTTACAATGCCTTGGTAAGGCCACACTTGGATACTGCATCCCAGTTTTGGTCACCATGATATAAAAATGGTGTTGAGACTCTAGAAGGAGTACAAAGAAGAGCAACAAAGATGATTAGCGGACTGGAGGCTAAAAAATATAAGGAACGGTTGCTGGAATTGGGTATGTCTAGTTTAATGAAGAGAAGGACGAGGGGGGACATGATAGCAGTGTTCCAATATCTTAGGGGTTGCCACAAAGAAGAGGGAGTCAAGCTATTGTCCAAAGCACCTGAAGGCAGGACAAGAAGCAGTGGATGGAAACTAACCAAAGAGAGAAGCAACCTAGAACTAAGGAGAAATTTCCTGACAGAACAATTAATCAGTGGAACAGCCTGCCTCTGGAAGCTGTGAATACTCCAACACTGGAGGTTTTAAAGAAGAGATTGGACAGCCATTTGTCTGAAATGTATAGGGTTTCCTGCCTGAGCAGGGGTTAGACTAGATTACCTCCAAGGTCCCTTCCAACTTTATTAATATTAATATTAATATTAGTACATGAATCATTCCTATTCTGCAACTGTCATAATTACCTAGTGTGTTCATAATTCCTTGAATGTGACGTTTTATATACTTGTCAAGGATGTATTCTTAATGGTGCAGATAGCTAATGCTGGCATTTCTTTTTTCTCAAGGTGAAGTAATAAAAATAACTGATGTGAAAGACTTCTCATTATCATTATGGCTCATATTTTTAATCTGTGTTTGTTATTATGTGGCTGTCTTCCCTTTCATTGGACTTGGAAAGTAAGTGCATGATTATCAAGAAATCAGATTTATTTGGCTGTTATAAAATGTTCATTATATTTCTATCAGACTGTTAAGTATGTTTGTGTACTTCAGTGTGGTTTTTGCTTTTTAAAAATGTGTTTGCCTTTAATTAAACAGAACAGAAAAATGAAAAACAATATAAAAGACAAACAAGGAAAAATGCTTTTGACTTTGAACCTAAATTATGGCCTTTGCTTATGCTTGATAGAGGATTATGGGAGTTGAAGTCAAACACCTGGAGATTCTGATTTGACTTTACTCATCCAAGTATTTCCTATTTAGATATTGCCTGATTTTTGTCCCTTTAACATTGGATGGAACATATGGGCCTCATGATATAGAGGGGTAGGTAGATGGTGCTTTTCCCAATGTGGATAGCAGTTCAGCTAGTCTTTTACTTATGACTGGTTGAAGTTATCACCTACCAGAGAAAGGGGACTTAGGACTAGATCTGAAATTCCAACGTCCCTTTAAGCTTCACTTAACGACTGAGTTTCCAGTCCCAATTGTGCTCACTAGACAAGGATTGCCTGTAATGTGACTGCCTTTCCAACAGTGTTGCTTACAGTTATTTTTATGCATTCTATCTAAAGTGATAGGGTGGGACTAAAACTCCCTGAGTTCCTACTCAATATTCAACAGCCATGTACTGTATGCTACACATGTTGCTTCCTTCTCTAGAAGACATCAGGGAGACTTACATACAATGCAGAATAATTTATTTAAGTCAAGAATGTTTTTGTGATTTGTCACTAGTCCACAGTAATGTTCATCTGTTGCTAGATATGCAGATTACTTACAGCCTAAGCTGATACAGAACCACAAAAATATCCTTGATTATTGTTTTACAGAGTTTTCTTCATTGAGAAATTCAAATTTTCTTCTCAAGCAGCAAGTGCGATTAATAGGTCAGTGTTATTAATTTTAAGTTGCTTTATTGTTGCATTAACCATTATTTCCATGAGAGAAGTCTACTTCAAGCTTGTGCTTCCAAAAATCTTTAATGTCTTCCTTAAAATAAGATCATGAAAGGAAGTGCAAAATTTCCTTATTATTGTGCTACATTCTCTAAGTTATTTTTAGCCTTAAAAAAATCTTCAGAGTTTTGTGAGTTTATTGATAGGAATCATTGTATATCTCAATGTATCAAGTCATGGATAATTCAAAGGTGTCCTGGGGAAAAATGAGGTTGAAGGACAGAGGAATTATTCTGTAGTGGGAAAATTGATCTCATTGCTTTGACATGACTTTTCTGTTTTCCATTTCAGCATTGTGTATGTCATATCGGCCCCAATGTCCCCTATCTTTGGAATTCTAGTAGATAAATTTGGAAGGAACATCACATGGGTTATGTGTGCAGTGGTGGGAACTCTAGCCTCTCACATTATGTTGGCCTTTACTTTCTGGAACCCTTGGATAGCAATGGTAGGTATTTCATTCAAGTTTATATTTTGTGAAATAAAGTATGTCAAGTACTTTGCCCTTAAATGTGCATCCCTATTCATTTGGATATCAACTCCCATAATCCCAAACATAAGGCTATGCTAGCTGGATGAGTATGCTTCCAGCAGATTTAGAGGAGCACAGCTTAATAAAACTGTTCAAAATTTTTGATCACCTTCCTGTACAATCCAGATGCCAAGCTTTCTATAACATTGGCAAAACATGGTCTTCCAAATATTGCTGAACTTCACTGTCCATCAAACTTCGGCAACATGCCTGGGGTGTGATAATGAGAGTTCCAGTCCCATAAGATCTGGATGGCTTCAACTCCCCCATACATGTGTACTGCCAGTCTAGATATTAGTGATAATGGTGCATCTAATGATGTTAGATACTGTTGGCTGTTGCATTATTTAGCTCAGCAGCTGCACTTAGTTGCTGTTTAACTGCAGAAAAAACAAATGAAGCAGCTTTACAACTGGGTAACAGAATAGAAGAATGACATATTTATTAAGCCCATACAGTTTGGTCTCTTAGGAACTTTGGTTTGCTCACTCTTAATGCCTAGTATAAATGTTTTTTTTCTCTTACAGTGTTTGCTTGGAGTTGCTTATTCCTTGCTTGCCTGTGCCTTATGGCCTATGGTTGCTTTTGTTGTCCCCGAACACCAGCTGGGAACTGCCTATGGATTGTAAGTAACAGATCTTTGGATCTCGTTGCATGTCATCTTTAAACTTCTGATCATAACTGTTCTATAGTCCCCTGCCATTTTATTTATAGCTCCATATTTGACTATTCTACATGCTTAGCAGATTACTATTTGGTTAACCTGGGGGGGGGGATGTTATGCCAATGTTCCAAAATAAGGAATACTTGGATACAGCTCTGAGTACTAGAAATTGTCCTTGATTTAAGATATTCCAGGCCTGATTCAAAATCTGAATTTAGGTGGGTTTTTTTTGTTGACTTCCACAACTGATTGAAAGTGTGTGCTGTGACCAGATTGAAGTGCAACAAGAAAGAAATGGATTGCATGCAGGCACATCTGACCAATGTGTACGCATATCAGAGCCCACTCCAGATCCCTTCAGTCTCTCCAGTTGACTTCTTGGAATGGTGTTCATTTCTCCAACATTAAATGTCTGATGGAGACATGAGTGTTGACCCGCAAGGGCAGATCTCTGAACATTTTATGTACTACATATCCCCACGTGTGCGCCTCCTTGACCATGCACAGCTATCAATATATTGTTGCCTGGGATTGTAAAAGTTTTGTTCATGCAAGCTTCAAAAATGCTTCAGAAGAAGATGGTTTGGGTCTCATAAGAACAGCATTTCTGTTCCTTTGACTAAACAGCCTATTTTTGTTGACACTCCTGTGTGAATCTGAAAAACAGGGCTGCTGTTTTAGGAAATTGATTAATGTATGACTTTTGAAGCTTTTCTTCCAAGATCACATGGAACTGTGAAAAAAAGTGTATCAGATAGGACCCTCCTTAGTTTTCATGAAGATAAAGGGAAAAAGCGCAGGCAGACTTTTAAGATTTGTTACTATAACCTTATAATAAAAATAGAATCCCTACTTTTGGTTCACTAATCGCCTCCAGCATCAATCTTGCAAGTTTCAATACACCCCCTCCCTTTATCTTTGTGAGATCTAGGGAGGAGATCTAGGGAGGAGATGTTTTCTACTTCAGGCTTAAATTTCTTTTATTTGATGATTATCTTGGTTGCAGTTCTTCCTTCTGTTCTACACGGTTATTCCTTTCCCCCATTACAGCAGGTGAGACTGTCTTTTCTGTAAAGATGTGGCTTCTTTCTACTTCAGCCTTCTTTTTAAGTGGTAATTATATGTCTTGGACTTTAATACACAAATACCATTTTAGTTGGCGTCTAAGATGTTTTATATTTTACAGAAAAAGCAGAGGCAGCTTTCTAAACTTGCTTCTTTGTGCTGGTTGGAAACTTAAGTGGAGTTATGGAATGTTCTTTCTGTTTTCCAGCATGCAGTCAATCCAGAATTTGGGTCTTGCAATCATTGCCATTGCTGCTGGTATGATATTGGATTCCCGAGGATATTTCTTCTTAGAAATTTTCTTCAGTTCTTGTTTGTGTTGTAAGTATAAAGTCCTATGAAAGGGATATACTGATGTTGTATATAAAGGAATTACACAACATCAGTAGTTTGTGAAATAGTTTTAGAAATTGCTTGCAAGAGAAATTCTGATTAAATGCCATGTTTTTCTCATCCTTCCCCATTTTTCAAATAAAAAGGAAGTTTCCCCCTTTTTTTCTTTAAAATAACTTCATTGCACTTTATAAACTGGAATAAAATACTCTGAGAAAACTCTTGGTGGGTTTGCTTGTTTGACAAAGATGTAATTTTCATGTGGTTTAGTACTTGTGGGATATTAGGCAATGAATTTTGCTTGTTTCGGGCCACTTTTTTTCTCTCCAAAAGCATTTGATTTTTTATTCCCAGTCTGTGTCAGACATTACAGAAATTTTCAGTGCATCTTCAGGGTATCAGTTTGAATTACACTGTAACAGGTATTCCAACAAAGAAGCATGTTGGGTAGCTGTAGACCAAAACAAGTCATGGGTTTACATCTGATCTTTATAAGAACCTATCAAGCTAACAAGATTTGAGCAGAAGAGATTGTTTCTGCCACTCTGGTCCTCGGATCTTTATGGCCCTTAAGCTTTTGTATTGATCGATCAGTTCCATGTCCTGGTTTTGCCTTACTTACTTGGTGTCTGGCTACTTTTGACACATTGCCCTCAGTCTTACATTTGGGGAGAAAAAAAGCCCCTTGTTGTAGAAGCTAGCTGAGACATCAAATATTTACACTTTAGTATTCTTCTTCTTGAAAATTGTGTACATGCTATTTTTGCTATGTTTGCATGTACATATTAAGGCTAATTTTCATGATATGTTATTTTCCTTTATATAACTACTTATTTTTGCCTTGCAGGTGCCCTTATTGCTGTAGTCATGTTATACTTTGTGAATTTGTTCAGAGGTAAGCATTTTGCTGTCTTATCTTGTATTGACGCTTGCATCTTTGAATCAGCAATGTGCAAAAATGGTAACTTTGCCTTGAAATAACATCACAACAGATTCTTTTAAAATAAAATAAATCAGCTATTCTTTGCTGATGGTTTAAATGTAAGAATGTAAAGATTCTGAATCTTGATTGTCCTTTTTTATAGATTTTTCTTTTATAGATAATTTACTGGGGGTTTTAATCTAATATATTGAAATTGCAATTCTTTTAATTTTTCTAAAAGTATAATCAGTTTCACTTCAAAGGTCATTTACACAACTGTGTTTTCTTGAAAGAAAGACTAGAGTTGAGCCCAATTAATAAACTTCAAAATAGAATTATCTTAGATTCCAGTGGAAATAGACAAATATTTTTCTGTTTGATTATATTTTGATGGAGTGAAGGAAGTACAGTCTCTATGAATGTTGACCTCTTTGGATAAATATAATATATTCATAAGGGAAGGTGTTGATTGTAGCAGAGAAGGCAATGCGGCAAGTAACTAGGGGCCAAGCCAGAAGGGGCTTGATATGTTAAAACCAGCACTTTGAATTGCATCCCAGAATTTATTTGCAGCAAGTGGCGGGTATGCAATAAAATGAGCAGTGCATGTGTTCATTATAGCAAGGAAGCCACAATATATTTAATCAATTGCAATTTCCGGTGGTCTTGAAAAGTAGTCCTTTGTGGAATGCACTGCCATGCAATAAATTTGGTGGTGACTTCTTTTCGAGTCCAAACATAATTTCTGAAATTCTCCACATTTAACCAACTTTGTTTTCTATGAGCCTTTACCTTCCTCAGGTTGGAGTTTGTTTTTCTTCTCCAATGTTAAAAAAATGTTTCTTAAATATTTATGCCGCTAAAGTTGGACAACATAAACTTGTATTATGGTACCTGTTTCTTGAGAATTAAAGATGGTAAAGATTTGTAAGAATGATGCCCTATTAAATTATATGTATATCCTTTCTTTCATAGGAGGAGACCTTAACTGGTCTGCAAAGAAGAGAGAAAAATTGCAGAAGTTAGCCATGGCTGAGTAAGTACATAGTAGTGGTCCTACAGTATAGGTGGTATTAGAAAAATCCCTTGATTGCAAATTGGCATGCAAAAGATCTGAGGGTTGAAATATGTACTATTTTGATTTAATAGGATCAGAATGTTCATTGTATTGTGAGATGAATTTGTACGCCTGACAAAATGTATTTCTTTGCAGTTTTTGAAAGGTAAAAAAGCTTATCCCTAGTTATACAAATATGTATAACTCTTCACTTTGGAATCACAGTAAATAATCTCAACAAAGGTTGCTGGTGGCTATATATATCCATAAAAATACATATAAGTAAAGAACTCTTGACAATTCTCTCTGCAACCATGGAGATTTAATACTCTTTGCAACAGCTTGAACTGGCTTCCAGAAGGTCATCAAGGAAGATAGCAGCTAGATCTTAGGAGGGGGCACTGTTTCACATGGATGGAGCTTACACAAAAAGTAGTATTTTCTAGCTTTCTCACCCTGATTGTTACATGGATAGGATACATAAGCTGAATAGTTGTCCCAAAGGTGCTTTTCCAGGAGGCACCTGGACTTCCTTTGTTTTTCCTTGAAGATGTTTTACTTCTCAACCTGAACCTCTTCAGAACTGAAGAAGCTTCTGGGTGAGAAGTGAAATGTCTTCAAGGAAGAACAAAGAAAGTCCAGTTGCCTCTTGAAAAAGCACCTTTGGGACAACCATGACCTGGATGACTGAGAATCTCCATAGACATTAAGCTGTATAGTTATTTGTATTTTGTATAGCAGATGGCCTCTAGGTAGGGCTTCATAAGGACAGCACTTTGAATTGTACTTGGAAATCTATTGGCAACCCATACCGGTGGCTCTGGCTTCCCAGGAGGAAAGCAGCTATGTTTTGTACTAATTGCAACTTCCATTTAACACTTGAAATATGTTGCACTGGTCTGTTATTATCTTTTATAGGAAATTGTGGGTCTTTCGTTCTTTAAATATTTGTTTAAGCAGTCTTCAAATCTTTAATTATTGAGGTTTTTTGAGAGCAGTATGAAAGACTCAAGTGCTTAAACACCATAAAAAGTTCATTCCAAATGTGCCTCCTTCTAAAGTCAAAACACTTTCCTAGATTTTTCAGATATATCCTGAGGTTCATTGGAAATACCTTGAGAAGAAAATAGTGGATAATTTAAGCTGCATCATAATAAACAAAAATAGGATTAAGTAGTGTTAAAACTATTCTCTGTATAATTGTTGGTAGAAATTTATAAAGAGACTTCATATATTACCTGAGTTGGTTTAATCACAGTCCTGGTTCTATGTACCATGTAACCCTATAGCAGCCATTTTAGGGGAGAGAAATATATTTCAACATGAAACAGCTTTTTTTATAAATTGCAGAAGCGTGTTCTGGTGTATTATATAAAATAGACATGGTTCTCCTTTGTTGCTGGAGTCAGTTTAAGGATCTGAAACATAGAGGGAAAAAGGAATATAAAAGTAATTGACTGTTCAAATGCTGGAATTGAGACCATTTTTTATATATTAAATTTTGGAAATAGCAAAAATTCAGGCTTACCCCAAGACAACGAAATTTAGTCTTGTTCAAGTCATTTCTTCAGTAGTTAATTGAAGTACTGGCCTGGTACATATAGAACTGCAGCTTTATATCTTTGCATTTTAACCTTTCTTCTGAATGCATGAGAGTTTGTGCTGGATTGAGAGCATTGGATTTGCTTGCCTTGCTGCCCAAAATTTATTTATTTATTTATTTGTTTATGCCATCTGACTCCCAATTACAACACGCAGCTAGACTTTTTTTTAACTTATATACAGTTTTCTAAACTGTTCCCTAACCTGATCTTCTCCAGATGTGTCAAATTAAAACTCCCTGTCTTATTCTTCCAGTAAAGCTGATGATCAAATAAGGTGGGGATTGCATTTGAAAACCTCTAGGATAGGGGTGTCAAACTGCCGGCCCGCTGGCCGGATGCGTCACACCAAAACTGCACCCACTCCATTGCTGCAAGGCAATGGGGAAAAAAGTCATGCTACGTCACGACACGACACGTGACATCACGAGTTTGAGACCTGTGCTCTAGGAGCACTTAATGTCAGATGAAGCCAAGACAAATTTTCCATTTTCTTTTTAGCATCTTAAAAATTGAGTTCTTAAATTGTGAAAATTTTCCCATTTACCAAAAGGTTACCATAGTAGTATGAGTAGTCAGATGGAATATGAAACTTAAGGGACAATGGGAATCTCAGTCTTAAAAATAATAATAGTAAAATCCAAATAAATCAAGAGTGTGTGATGCAGGATCACTTTAGACAATAGAAATTACTGTGCTGTTCTAGCAGTTTTAAGTAAAGCCACCCGTCACCCAAAAGACATTGATATTAGAATTTACATCAGATGTGTCTTCTTTAATTAAAGCACGGGTGAGCAAATGCTTAACATCTTTTTCTTTCTTTTTTGGAAGGGGGAGGATAAGAGCCATAATGAGTAACTGATGGAAAATGGGCAAACTGTATCATGTACAGTATATTGTTTGGGAAGTTGTTTGCCTTGCTAAGTTTATTTTGGAGATGTGTACAATAATTTTGAGTGGTTCCATTTTAATGTAGCAAGCAACTGTTAATCGATTTTCAGCAGTTGTGACTGGAGAAAATTGAGAACTGAACCCTTTCTGATAGTTCTTAATACATTCAGTCCTGCACCATGGCATTTTTGAGGGCCTTATAAGCACATAGTTACAATAACTTGTTTGCTACAATATGTTTTGCAGAAAAGAAATCTGAATAGGAAATACCTTCCAGAACTGGGCAGCACTTGATCAACAACAATCCCGTTGAAGAATATTCTAGTACATGTACATGTTCAAGTGATAGACCTCAAGTTGCACTCAAAAGTAGTTCACTCAGGAAAACACAGTTACATTTGCTGAACATAACAGCATGTCAAACGTCTCTCTTAATCAAGGCACCCGGACTGCAAGCAGAGCAAACTTTTTGTATATATGTATACTCCACATCGTTGAAGAGACCTACTCTGTTTGAAGCAAAGTCGGCTTCTTCAGCTCCCTGAAGTTAATTGGCATGTGAACAGTGATATCTGCCCTTCTGTTTTGTGTAAGGGTGGTTTGTCTACAAGATAATGATGTCTTGGTACTCACCAGCTTGTGTTCTGAAGGGATTGTTTGTTACAAAATGTGATGATTCTCATTACAAACCGTGACTTTGTAATATTGTTGTATGTCTTACAGGATCAAAAGAATGTAAATAAAATCCTAGTGGTATGATTTTTTTAAAAAATATATATCATTGAACAACATCATCCTACTGATCAAAAGCCATGTTACTTTTAAAAAAGAGCAGCTAAGTTGCTGTTTTTATTTTTTTTGTATTACAACTGTTTTCTGGTATTTTTTTTTTTGTTACGGGCAGAGATTAAACTTTGGTTGACCATGTTGAAACTTGCACTTTGCACTTACATTTGACCTTAAATAATAAATATTGGACAAGAGAGTATTTGACTTTACTGTCTGTTAACATGTTTGACTTGCTCTCTCTTCCTTTAGCTGACAATACATCCGTACATTGATGTAAGAATAACATTCACTGAAGAATTAACCCACTCATCTTTCTACGTGTCTATTAATAACATTCCCTTTGTTTTTGCAGAGCAAAAAGACTGGAAAAAATCAGACGTCAGAATGAAGATGATTTAGCCAAATTACAACCCAAGAGTGACTTTAGTTTGAGGAATAGATATCTCTGCAGATTAGGTGCTCAGGTACTGATAACCAAACTATTTTAAAAATTGCAATAAGTGTTGCTTCAGAAAGGACTTGCCAAATTAGCACTAGACACTTGTACCAAGCTCATATGAAGGCTTTGGTTTCTCTTGTTTATAACTTGCATGCAAAATAATTAATATGTTCCCATCATAAAGAATTTCCAACTTCTATGAAGTTCCTTGGGGAAAAAATTCCAGTTGGCCAAAATGGGTAGAGCTGCTTCAATTATATTTTGAAAATCAGGAATGATTTGAGAGAGATTCCATCTTGTCTGTCTTTCCATCCTATCTATCTTATCTGATCTATCCATCTAATCTACCTGCCTGCCTGCCTTCCTACCTTCCTATCTACCTATATGTTTTGTTAAGGCCACCCAACTCTATGAAGACTCTGGATGCAAATGTGGAAAACACAACTAAAAATCAGACGACTGTCTGAACTAAAACACCCCCCAACATCAACATCTCCGTAGAAACCCTGATCTCAGGCCTGGAACTAGCTTAATCCTAGTGACTAACTTGTCCCATCTAGGTTGTTTTCTCGGCAGGAGTATAGTAATATTTTGTCACTATTTTCTTCAAATATATTTTTGAACTTAATCTGCACTTGTAATCATAATGAAATTTGACCATCCGCCAAAAATTAATCTGCATGCAAAATTGTATTTTTAAAAATAAATAGATGTCTAATGACATCTGCAGAAGGATATGCTATTTTTATTTTTCTACCAAATATAAGAATAATGATAGATAAAAGCCATTTTACTTCATTTCTGTATACTGTAGTAGGCAAACAGTGCCTTTCATATTTGCTGAGCTACAGTGACCAAGAGCCTGATCAGAAACATCTGATTTATAAGCAGAAAATTAGAAGATCAAATTTCAGGGAAAATGATGCTAAGTATTTATGGACCTGTTTGCACATGCAAGTCAACTTCATGCTGGAATTATGCGTGTCTTAACCTGACCACTGCTGCTTAATTTTAAAATAATTGCTGATGAGATATCTTGCTCTTTCTTACTTTTTTCAGCTACCAGCCAACTGTGTTTGCCACTTATCTGCACTGGCACACAGAAGTGTGTTGAAATAGCAGAATTGTGTCATGGCATGGACAAACAAAATAAGAAATTGTATCAACACAAGACCGTACTCTTCTGTAACAGAGATCAACATATAGAATGACAACAGAATACTATTTAGTAGTTTTCTGGAAACATTAATAATAGCTGATGTCTTGGAAGACCTTAAAGAGCCTGCATTGAACTCTGCTATAGTAGGATTTTTTTTTAATGGTGTTCATGGATTTTTATCTGATTGCTGCTTGGCTTAGAATCCCCATCTGCTTGTAACATTAAGCTTAAAGAACAGTTCCCATTTGGTGTACAATTATGCAATATAACTGTATATCAAATGTATACTGTGCTTGTTTAGCCATGCATCAGAATAACTACACTTTATCTCTGTGATGGGTGTTTTATTTATGTCCTACATTTCTTTCACTCAAAGAAAGAACTAATAGATATTAACGAAATAGATTATTTCTGTGAAATGTATAGCTTTTAGTAAACTTATTTTACAGTTTTTTTCTCTTATGATAAGCATGGGTTGAACATAAACATTAAGATGGTGCTGCATAAATATTTCAGGTTTTGGATTATCTTTAAAAGCCGTTATAAAAATACAAATTAAACTAAAAGAGCATTAAGGTTAGGTATTTTTTTTTCATATTGACGCATTACAAAAAGTTTCCTGTGGAAATTGCTAATTATTTGTTAGTATATTTTCTTAGCAAAGGAATTTTGGAAAATATGTAGAAGAGAGTTGGATAATTAAAATTAACAGTTTACTGCAATAATAAAGTTGATATGTTTTTGTAGCTGTAAAGATTAACAATCAGCACATTCTCAGGGAAATAAAATCTAGATGATAGTCAGGACCCTGTTGAATGTACACTGATGTTACATACACAATGTGGGGTTGGGCTGGGTTTCAATTCCACTGTTTTGCATTTTTTATTTTTTTGATGCCAATCCGTAGCAAATATCACTTGGAAACTAACCTTGGTGTTCTAGTTTTAAATTGCTACAGTAGCGGATCCTTTAGTATGAAATTTCTCTTGGTTATGTAGGACTGGAACTGGACTTGTATATCAGTTTTCTGATGCTTCTCATAAGCCCTCACCATGGTTGCCATTGATTTTAAGATTAGTATGTTGAGATTGATGGAAAAAGAACGTTGTAATCCAGTTGGATAATACACCAGGGTTTCCACATGTGTATTATGAGAAATGTCAAGTTAATTTATTTTGGCCATATCAAAAAACTGTGCTACTTTTGGTAGATAGGGAAAAATGCCAATAATGTACTTTTGTGTGGCAACTATTAATTCACATCTAGCCCTAAATATATTTCCTTTATCTTGAACTCTTCTGCAGTGCAAATAGTTGTTTACATGGCTGGTAATTAAGCTAGTCATGACTGTGTGACCTTGCCCTTTAAAAAATTAATTTAATTTTGCCCATTATGGTGAGACATGAAATGAACACAACCCCAAGATAAAATTTCACTTATTCCCTACTCAGATTCCGCCCATCAAACAAATATTTCACAAAAGAGCTTGCTGTGTCCCCTTCTTGGATGCATCTCAGTATAAAAGAAGCAGAGCGTGAAAATGTTATCCACCATCTTGACTTTTTTGACTCCCTTGGTATCCTAGTAATCCACTAATCACAGAGGGTAACCTATTGTTGTTATGGATATTAGAACATAGCCTCTAATGTTTGTATGAATTGATGATTATTTCAACCCTTAAAATTTTTTCCCCTGGTAAATACAATATTGTATGCATTCAAGTATCAGGTTTTTCCCCCCCTTGGCATGTACAACCTCATCTTGAATTTCAAAAATCAGTTTAGTTAATCCTGTGTGAGAGCTAAATAATTTTCATTAAGCTAGATATATTACAGTAACAGAAGTGGTGTTTGCATATTTCGGCTTAATGGACTGTTTGACTTGCAACAACTGTGACCCCTGCTCGTCTCTAATACCTATAGCTCATCCTGTTTAGGAACTGCATTAATTAAGAGCTAATTATTAAGTCTGGGCTATTGTGCACTGCCAAAAGCAAATTGGAAAACATTCTTCATGATACAAATCAAAGATTTATTGTTCCATTACTGCTCAGTGAGCAAGTATCTTTGAACACTGACATGAATGGAAAAAACAATATACAAAGAGATAATCACTTGGTTTCCTTATAAATTTTAATGTTGTGCTATCCTTGAGGTCCAGAATGTCTTAGGCTACACAATAATGTTTCCAATATTATTAAGATTGTTGTCCAATTGGTGTTACATCACCTTCTTTATTTATGTTTGCTATCTCATAGCTAGCTCATTTGTTTTCCATATATATTGGATTTACTGTCTTGCTCCATGAAACAGATTGGTATAATCGCCCTCTCAAGAACATCTAAGTTTTTCACCTGGATCACTTTCTAGTTTGTAAAAAATACACAGTAAGCCTGATCATGCTAGGAAGTTCACATCCAACGGAAAATGTTATGGAAAAAAGATACAAAATTTTACTTCTCATTCCCTTTCTGTGGGATCATTTATTATTATTTATTATTAAATTAATATATAACTTAATTATAAATTATTAATAGATATTAAAGCCAGGTATCAAGCCAATATTACCTATTTTAATGGTATAGACCAGCAATGATTTTATTTCAATTTAGAAGATTACATAGCATCAACAGAATAATGTTGCATAGAAAATTGATATGTTTTCCTTTTTTTTCCATCCTTAGTATAAAAAACACTTGATATTTCTTGTTCATAAGCTCACCAGCTACAGTTATGATTTGGGGAAAGAAGGAGGTGCTGTTAGTGTCTTAAAGTAATGCTCTTTTGTTTTCAGTCAGCTCATGAATGAATGTTTATTATTTTTCTTTTGACTTTCCACTGTCATGGTTCTGACAGATGAAACTCTTTAAAAGAACTTCGAGGCATTGTTTACCTTAAAGAATCTTTTATTTGAGAAACAAATCATCGGCATTACATAGTTAAAGCCAAAAACTGAATTCTCCTCCCCTGGGCACAAAGTAGCAAAGCACAATTCCCTCCTCCAATTAACCGTCATAAATCACATTCCCCAATTAGCTTGAAGCACGGGCTTTCTCCCCAGTTCTCTAGCCCGCCAAATCCTTATCAGCTCTGGGCACAATAACCTTGATTCCCACGCTGAGTTGTTGTTGTTATGACTAACTGGACTCTCATCCACATGCCCCCTCCCAGCATCATCTAACTCTAAAAGCGAAAGAGAAAAGATGGCTACATTTCCATCTGTTGTCAAAGCAAGAACATCCGATGGTAGCAGCGTTGACATTCAGCTGGAAAGAAAAACTCTCCTGTTCTTATTGGTTGCACATCTAAAGTGGCATGCTTTGTATTAATTTGTTTAGAATCCCTTTGTTATCAATAGTTTGCCAACTTCCAATACTTTTGTTGTATTTTGGTCATTTCATTGGCTGGTATCTGCTGACAAGCAAAATATGCTTTATTCATGGAAGCTAATTTGCTGATGATTGGGTGGTTCTGTGCTGCAGCCAGAGCCAGAGCTATTTTATCTATAGATAAAATAAATGTCTTAAGAATAAGTCTGATGGGAGTTTCTTTAAAATTGAGGCAGAATTGTTTAACATCTTGAGACCTCTGTCAGAGTCTCTTGTATAGCAGGCTGGGCAATATATGAAGTGGAAGCTCAACAGTTCTGGAAGACACCCAATTTGGGAAAGCTGCTTTTAATCTTGAGACTTGACTGATAATCCTAAGAGCAGTTACAGGTAGGGAAACACTAAAGTCAAACCTGTGGCATTTCTGAAATAAGGCAACTATGATTAAAATGTAATGTAATGTAGTCCTTAATGAACTGCAATTAAATATTACTATTCATGATGTAAAAAAACCTAAAAGTGATTTTTGTCTGCTAAAACATGGTGTGATTCTGACTTTTGCTTACATAATCTTTTTTTATCTCTCCTGTATGCCCACTAAGAAATGTTCCAGGATACATAAATGCGTTTCGCTCTTAAAATAACATTTCATCAATCTGAATCCTATTTTATTAAACTAGATTAAATAATATCTGTGACTTTTATTAACTCTTATCCTAAAAATAAGATGAATTCCTGATATGAAAAAGAATTGAATTAAAACCAGAAATTCCTAATGCCATTCTTACATAGTTTCACAAAAGCAGTGGGCTCTTTCCAATTCATTTCCAATTCACTCTGCTGAATAGCTAAATAATTTTTTCAAAAAAAATCAAACGTGTGCGATTTTGGGGTTCCATTCGTGAACCAGGAGAGTGGAGGAAGGAAGCCAACAGCCCAATATAATTGGCCATCCAAAGCAGAGAGCAGGGATTGTGGACTCTGCCTGCCAGAGTACACAACAGCCAATTGGACTGGAGGACATATAAGATGGAATGAAGTGCACAGCTGGAGCGAGGTGTTGAAATGTTACTTTTGATTCGAGGCAAAAAAGCTTGGAAGGAGGTTGTCTTCCAGGCAGCCTACAATCAGACTAAAGATCCATCCATTCCTGCTCTCCAAAATGCTAAGCAGTTCACCTTCATGCTGGTGGGTACCAGAAGTGGCAACCATGGAAGAATTTTGAGAGAAGGCGACAAGATAGCTTAAATGATTGAATGGTGTCTTTTTTAATGAAATGTAGGCTTTCTTCAGGCTGTTGTGCTGTAAATAAGCATTTGTGTGGTAAGCCAAGATATCCATGCTTTGCTTAAATACATTTTCTTTAGTTAGAGAAAGAGAGATTGAGATCTCCGTAAGATGATTGGGGACCGTCAAGAAGATATTGAAATGACAAAGCAGTGGGGTTTCTCAGAGATGGCTGTTTGGGCCTCTATGGACAATCTAAGGAATATATTCCATAGTTCTGCTCTTCTACTTGTTTTCTACATTAATCTTTTAAAATATTCATATTTATTCATTTAAAAGGGTTTTCATGTTTAATATCTGGTCCTATATAATGCTGCAGGGAGTAAGAATTTTGATGATTCAGGAAACAAATGATGCTAATCCCACTTCAAAGTACTTTTTAAAAGTCCATATCACAAAAGGAACCAGAAGAGAAAATGATAATTACAGCACTTGAAGGTTTCATGCTTCGGGTATTGCATATTATCTTAGAACTGCCTATCTGTATCACTGGCTGGGCAAAGGAAGGGCAGTAACATACCTGATGGGTCTTGATAACCCCGGACAGAAATAAAGGCTATTTGATGTCTTGGAATTCCTTGGAAATGCTGGAGATTTCTACTTTGCAGCAAGCCAGTTTCCTGTTGTTAAGATGGGCATATACATTTGTTTATTTTGATTTAGCTGGGTCAGGAAGTCCAACTGCTGGAAACACTTGTTTCTGAGGACATTAATGTCTCACTTGCATAAAAGGTTTGTATGTTTCTATTGTGTTCTTCAATTAAAATAAAGCTGGAAGGGACCTTGGAGGTCTAGTCCAACACCTTACTCAAGCAATAGAAGTCTTTTTTGTACGGTAGTCAGTCAATTATAAAAGGATTTCTTTGCAAGGAATTCTATTTCAGGGCTTTTCAACCACTGGTACGGGTACCACCTGTGGTACATTGGCACCTTGCAGGTGATACGTGACCATCCTAGAAAAGTAGCGGGGGAGGGGAATGAGCTGAACCGGTGGCAGCACCGCACAAGCCTGAGCGAGAGATGGCTGGAGCTGCAGGGCTGTCAGGGCTCAGTGGAAGCACCAGGATCAGGAGCTTGGCGCTGATCCTGGCGCTTCTGCTGAGCCCAGAAGAAGCACCAGGATCAGCTGGAATGTTGCAGCCTCTCCAGGGTCTTGTGATTTACATTCAGATGCTTGGCAACTGATCCATATTTATGACGGTCACAGTGTCCCAGGGTCACGTGAAGTGACCAAAACCTGCTGTAAGCACCCAGCAGATGGGGGGAATAAAAACCAAACACCCCCCACCCCATCCCCGCTGCCAATCCTCAACAGAAATGCTCACAACAATGAAAACCTCGGACAGGAGGAAGAGCGCCGCTGGGTGGGTAGGCAGGTGTCTTGCTCGGCTGTGGCTTGGGAGGCACTTTTTTCAGTGCCATTGTAACTTTGAACAGTCACTAAGCGAACTGTTGTAAGTCGAGGACTACTGGCACTTCATCACTTTTTTTCCTTTTGGGGGGGGCATCAAGTTTTTGACACCTTGCTAGGCGACTGGTGGTACTCGGATGTTGCCATATCCTAAAAGTGGTACAATGGGTGAAAAGGTTGAAAAGCCCTGCCTTATATGCTCTTAATGAGATGCATGTGTTTTAAAGAGCAAGGGAGTGAACTAGTTCGAGGTACGAGATTCTACAAGTTTTCGAGTTATGAGTGGGATGTTCAGGCTCCATTACACTCGTAACTCGAGGACTACCTGTTCTAAGTGTAATAGTACAAGGAAAGATAAAAATTTCAGAGGAAAATTGCTCTGGAAAACTGCTTAGATTTCATAAATTTTCAATTCATGAAGTCTAAGCAGGTCCATGTAGAAATTCCTCTGTTTGATTATGTGAAATAGATTCTAATATTCCATTAGTAAACTAAGGAATATTAGGTATGGGAGTGGTGAATTTGTGGCCATCCAGGTGTTGCTAAATTACAACTCCCAACATACCTTGTAATTATTCAGATGAGCTGAATCTTCTGGGAGTTCAGATATTGGTACAACACCAAGGGGATTGCAACTACTTGGCAACCCTGTAGGCTGCTTTAACTGAAGCAGGCTAGAAGCAGTAGATGAAGCAATTCCCATCATAGCTATTTTAAACTGGGGAAATCTTCACGCACTGCTCAGTGTACAGTTAAAAATACAATAACCCCTGCCCTGTAGAAGTGTAATAATTCCTGCAGAAGAAGAGATGGAATCTCTATAACTAGAATGGAGTTCTTGTATCCTAGATGTAAGGCAGTAGAGAATGCTATTGCACTTGCTTTCAAAGAACCGTATAGCCTGCTGATTAATAACCTCATAGGTGGCTGCACAATAAAGGGTGTAATGGAAATCAATACTGCATGCTCTACTTATGCACCCTCATGAGAGTTCTTGTTTCAATAATTCTAGAGACTAGAAGCATATGCATTGTCTCATCTTTTATCTTCTGGATCAATGCTTTCCAGTGGTCACTTCTAAAAGCTTGATTCATCATGGTATACTTTTTCAATACTCACAGAATTCCCTTGTCGTAACCGCTTGCCAAAGCACCATTAATGTCTTCTTAAAGAGGAATATCAGAAGGAGAATATTATCTTTATCTATGCAGTGAACATTCTCCTTATATCTGAGACGTTTTAGGAAGTGTCTAGGTTCTTTAGTTGACTCCTACCTCATTTAACATTTTGTTAAAAGCCTTTTGGTCTAGCCTCACAGAAGTGTGTGAAGTGCTGCTCCATGGTAATATAGTATGTGACTGTGTAATCTTGTGAGGGCCAGAAAATATGGGTGTACTTGACTGAACAGATCTTTTAAAGATGCTTGTCTTTCTTCTGCACAATTAAAAAAATGGATCTTCTAGTTCTGTAATTGCTTTGACAAGTTTACCCTTAATTTATCTCTTATTGAATTTTTTTAAATAATTATGTGATGTCAACCTTCAGTAGGGTTTCCTAGAAAAGCATCACTATATTTAAAATGCAGAAAACAAATAACCATCATAAAACACCAGGGTTTCTGTCAGACAACTACATCTCTTGCTAAGTTGCAATATGTAGAAATGTTTTGCTTGTATATACTGGTTCCTTGACTGTAGACATCAATAAAGCAAATTCTGTAACCAAAATGTTACTTCTTCAGGAAGTCACTGAGAGATGTATAAATGTGAAAAAGCAAAGTCAATGGGGCAAGCTTGCAGGAGGTTGCAAATGGTGAATACATGACCATGAGATTCCGCAACCACAAGAGATTCACTCAATGACAACAACCAAAACTGCCACAATTGTCCATAAATTGGTGTGGTCACATGATGTCATGTGTAGTAAAAGTTGTCAGTCTCAATTATAAGCAACACATACAGTAAATGTTCTAAAATTTCTATGAGAATAAACACATTTTTGTCTAGCAATAAGTCAAGTCAGTACCAGACATATCTTACTAGGAGGGTGTTACACAGTTGCCTGGATAGCCACTTGCTCGTTTCAAACAAGGCCTCTGGAAATGGCTTTAAAGTATAAGCAGGTTTTAAAATATAAGAAAATAGCTTTAAAATATAATAGCCATAGCAATAGCACTTATATAGTGCTTCACAGTGCTTCACAGCTCTCTAAGTGGTTTACAGAGTCAGCATGTTGCCCCCAACAATCTAGGTCCTCATTTTACCGACCTCGGAAGGATGAAAGGCTGAGTCAACTTTGAGCAGATCAGGATCAAAGAAATCGAACTTCAGGCAGTATGAGTAGCTATAGCCTGCAGTATTGCATTCTAACCACTATGCCAGTAAGGATCTAAACATGTGGGAAGAGTTGTTCTTGCAGATTTTGTGGTCTTATGTCCTAGGGCAGAGGTCCCCAATCTTTTGGGCACCAGGGACTGATTCCGTGGAGAGAGGATTTTCCATGGACTGGAGGGGGCATGGTTTTGTGTGCTGCCTGCGGATGGGGCTTTGCTTGTTCGTGTGGCCCGGTTGCTGGCATGGTATGGCCTGGTACTGGTCCACGGACCGGAGGTTGGGGACCCCTGTCCTAGGGGATCTTTAAACTGGGATTTGCAATAAACTGAAAGCCAATGAAAATATTATAGAATTAGCAATATTTGTTCAAAATGCCCAATTCCAGTTAATACTTTTGCTACATTTTTTCTTTTAACTGAGGGTCTTAGATGATCTTCAAGGGCAATGCCATATAGGACATTGTGTAGTAATCACATTAGAAATTTGTCGGATATGGAATATTACAGCACAGCTATTTGTAGCCAAATAGGGCCATAACTGGTACCCCAGTATAAGCTCGAATTTAAATTCTGGGAGTTTTGTGCCATTGTGGATATATGAACTGTCATGACAAAGTTAGATCCAGACATCCTCTCTGCCCCAACTATGAACTTGCTCTTTTATGTGGCTGCAAAGTTGTGAACACTACTCCCTTAGGCATGCATATTATTCACTAACAGCACCTCCTTCTTGTCTGGGTAGAACTTTAGTTCATTTGATGTCCTGCAGCAACTGATCCAAGACTTTAATTGCTCTACCTGGATCTGATAAAAAGAACTACCTGATGGCCATACAGATGGTACAGTACTTCACTTTATATTTCTGAAATGTTTCAGAGCCGATTCAACCGACCACATTGCTCTCATGATATCATCCTCAAATTCCATGGAGCCTATCAGAAAGACAACTGTTGGCAACTGTTGTCTTTTATTACAATCTGAAAAGCAATGTTTCCTGATTTATCGGTGATCAAATATGCTGTCCAATTGGCCTGGGCCCCTGAATTTCATTGTAGGCAAATATCTCAGTTCAGTTGGTTAGTGTATTCTTGGTTCACTAGCCATTTTTATTTTGGAAGTACAGGAATGGAACAATGGAAACTTTAACTGTTTTAAACTTTAACTTAAAAAAAAAAAATCCAGGTTCAAGAAAAGAGAACAGTTTTTTAAAAATACACACAACTGAGAAAAATTCTGCCACTTTCCCTTTTTATTCCAAGTATCTGGAAAAATAAAAAAAAACCTGGAGTTTCTTTTTCTTTTTTAACCAATTGTGAGAGTTTGTGAGAAGAATGAGAAAGTAGCAGGAGGAATGCTAGATACAACCAACTGATGGAAGTAAAGTTTATTACAAGCTTATCTTATAGCTTAGTCTAGTCCAGTGGTGGCGAACCTATGGCACGGGTGCCAGAGGCGGCACTCAGAGCCCTCTCTGTGGGCACACGCGCCATCGCCCCAGTCCTAGCCTTCAGCTGGGTTTTATAAAACCTTTTCGCTTTAGGCCTCCGCCGCCGTGTACAAAAAAAAAAAAGGTTCAATCAATCAGTCAATTTCAACTTCTCACGGGAAAAAAAAGATCTTGCAAAGTTGGAATTGATTGATTGAACTTTTTAGTCCCACCCAGTCTGCTGTTACCACCGCAGCCATGCCCACCCAATAGGCCACACCCAGCCAATGGGCCACACCCACCCAGCACCCGATGATGCCTAAGTGGGCTTTGGGTTGCAGTTTGGGCACTCAGTCTTTAAAAGGTTCGCCATCACTGGTCTAGTCTCTTTGAACATTTTGAATCTCTTCTCAAGCTGAGAAAATTCAGAATGTTCAAAGAGATTCCACCTTAATGAACTCATTGCTGAAAGGGAGCTAGAGAATTGTGGGAGCTTTCCACAATTCTAAATCTTACCGCTAATTTAGCTACCCGTGTCTAAATCTGAGCAGGAAATAGTCTAATTATGACTAGCAATTAAAATGTAAAATTCTCTTGTCTTGTAGAAAAAAAACAGATCCATAGTTTTCTTACTGCATGTAATGAACTACTAAACAAGCTGGGGCTTTGCCATCCATGTCATGAAATCCTGAAATGCTCCAACAATTACTGTGCCAATATGATACTGAAATCCTGATCTTCTTAAAGGTAGATAAAGATCTGCATAGCAGTGCTGTAAAACTGCCTGGAAGAAATATGTAAAACTTGGTCATAAGCAATAATATACCATTTCTGTTTTGCATTAATGTTGAAAGATAGGCAATTAAGGCAGTTAGACGAGAATCACTTCCTCATAATTTTGCAAATGTAAAAAAAAAACATCAATAAACAATCAATATCCACCTCCCCACACAGTTTATATCCCTTGTGCTTTGCTTCAGAGTGAAAACACCAGCAGTGCTGTAGTGCATCTATGTATTAATCAGCCACTAGATGCCACCAGTTCCTTATTTAGGTACCATATATAAATGGTACCTAAATAAGGTACCATTTACTGTTTTGTATTTTGGTACCTAAATAAGGTACCAATACTGTTTTGTATTTTGAAAAGTGCTCAGCTGTATAAAGGCATCTGAAAATATAATAATCATACTGGGTGCCCTTACCTAAATTTATATTAAAGTTGTGTTGACCTGATCTCTTCCTCTTTCACTTCTAGCTACAGAAAATAGAAATAGTCTGTTGGAATAACAGAAACTAAAACAATACGGCAGAGTTGCTTTACTCTTTAAAAGCAGGGATCCATATTTGTCTAATAAAGTATCATTCTAAGGAAAACATCCATCCAAAGTCTCATATAACTAGACAAAGCAGTGGTAGGTCTGCAAACACCCTGGGACAAAACAGAATGTCATGGAATTGCAGTGGTGGGTATGATTATGCCAATGCAAATTAGCTGCCACCCATTTTACCAGGTTATTTCGGATGGCGCCTTGAAGAGTCAAATTGCTTCCCTTTGACTCACGTTGCAATGAAAAATGCAGGGCTTAGCAACTCCAAACATGTTTCAAGTTGCAAGTTGCACCTTGAATAAATAATTCTGAACTTATGCTATCAAATAATAAAAAAGGAAAAAAAATAGAAGGTTGCCCTAGTACCTCCTTTTCAGTCCTGTCCCCACTTGTAACATGATATTGTCTGGCATTGGAAAGTTCAGTTTTACCCCTGACTATGTGATGTCCTCCTCTCCTTCTTAGAACATGAATTAAACAGTCTTAAACCATCATTTCCTATATTTGAATAACAGTAGCACTTAGCATTTAGCCTTATATACCGCTTCACTCTAAGCAGAGTCTGCATATTGCCCCCAACAATCTGGGTCGTCTTTTTACTGACCTTGGAAGGATGGAAGGCTGAGTCCACCTTGAGCTGGTCAAGATCAAACTGCTGGTAATTGGCAGATTTAGCCTGCAGTACTGCATTGCCCCACCAAGGCTCATAAATAAAAAAAACCCCTGTCATTTGTGTAAAATCTGTAATGCTTTGCTGTTGTTTAAAGCAACAGGAGGTGACATGGTATGGATGTGACCAGAGCTATATTCTGGGAGTGTTTAGTAATGCAAGCAACCCCTTCTCCTCACTTTCCGTCTGGTCACTATTCAGTTTCCAGTGTTTGGCCCTTCCTTTGTTGGTTTGTTTTCTGAGCTCCTTTCAAACATGTCATCTCCCTATTTTTGAAATCAATTTCAGATTTCCAACTAGACAGAATGAAGAACAGGTTTCTACTATTTTATTTGCAAAAAGGAGGCAACGTAACTGAACAATTCCACAGAGTATACTCAGAAATAGTATTAGTGGGGATTTTTTAGAGGAACTGCAGCAATTGAAATCTTTACAGAAATATGCTGAAAATAGTGACAGATGTCAGTTTCAATCACTCCCCCCCACACCCAAAACAAAGAGAGGTGATTGCTCAATGGCTAATCCATTTTAATTAGTCCATTCTGTAGGACTTATCCAGTTGCACATTTATAGCAGAATTTGTCTTCTCTGGAGGTATTTCTGTCCTGGGGTCTTTTTATATATTTCTTAACTTCACATTGTTTTAATCTAGAAGTGGGGCAGACAGATCACCTTGGAGAAGCCTACACAGGTAAAGGGCCTGACTGAAGAATATTTTTCCTGCTGGCTGATACGACATATAGTACTGAAAGCAGTAAAACCAAAGAAAATTAATCCTCTTGCTTATAAATTATGACTGGCCCATTACAAATCAGGACAATTCAGTACCAACAGAATGGAGACAGCAAAAAGATTGGCAATAAAGACAGTGAATTTTGCAGCAGCATTGTCTTCTGCCAATTCAAAGAAGGAGAAATAGTAGGGAAAAGTCTGCATTTTCTGACACAAACCTGATCTCTTTCTATATTTCTATATTTCCAACTTTCTTTCCAAGTAAAAACCAAGGATAAACTTTTTTACACCTTTAGTCAAAGGTGTCTAAGCAGAACTTAGAGCTGGTGATTTGCAAAATCTTAATAATTACATACGTGCAAACTTTGTTGAACTCATAAATGATAATATAAGATCTCTCTGTGACGATTGCTCTTTCCCGCAAATGCTGTCATTTTTTTTGGCAATAGTCTTAAATGGAAGCTTGATCCATTCTCTCCCAATAGGTTATCTTTAAATAGGTTGTTGGGAGATTAGCTGAGAGAATATGGTAGCAGAAGGGATCCCCCCGCCTTTTAAGATGCAATCAGACTTATTTTTCCTTTGGACAAATGTAGTGTACTTTGGGTGAGACCCTCATATAGAAGCTGGCATGGAATGGGGAAACATCCAGCAAACCACCAACCACAGTTTGAAATGTTGCTCTTCTGAAAAGGCAGGAATTATTCATAGAAAGCAGAGAATATCAGAAAAGGAACTGTTCTGTTCTTTTGTTGGATACTTCTTCTCCAAGAGCTTAGAGTCATTGATATATGGATCACCCGTCATCTTATCCTCACAATAATTACTCTGTTGGGCCGAAAATTATGCAGTTTCTATGGCTGATAGTCAACTTAAATTGGGTTCTTTCTAGTTCTACTTCAGCATCTTCACCATCACATTAAATGTGCATATCTCTAGAGAACAAATCTAGGTAAACTGAAAAGTGATTAGCAAAATAGTTAACAAATTCATGCTATCTAATACCTGGAGACTTTGTCTAGTTGCTCCAGTTTACTTCACAGAGTTATTGTGAGGGGTGTAAAATTAAGATCAATCTTACCAATGCTCTAAATTGACAGAGGAAATTTGGGACATAAATGCATGAGAAAATAACCTAGCAGTCTTTTTTTTAATGCTTGAATCCAAATGTTTTCTTAGAAATTAATACTGACTTTAATACTAACATCCTTCATGTCTGAAAGGCTAAAAAGCTAATGCTATGCTATTTATGAATTCTCGGGATGTGGTGAAAATGGCAAAACATTTTACTAATATGTAAATATAAATGATACCTTCAATGGTATCAAATGATTTTTTGGTATAAGCATCAAATTATACCTATACCAAAAATGATAGCTATACTGGTATTCTCAAATGATTTTTAAGAGTTTCATAAGGGAGGAGGCCATATACACCTGATGTAAAGGTTTTATCGGGTATAATCCAGTCTGGAGAGTTATTCCTGGCTGGAATGTTAATCATCATACTAGTTATATTGTTTTATGTCTTGATTTTAAGCAGTTTTATGCCTTAAATTTATTATTATTATTTTATTTATATTTACAATACTTTAAATATATTGGAGAAATCCTTTAAGAAGAGAACAAAACTGAGTACACTTGCTGGGCAAAATCCAGCCAGGGTATGTTGTACCCCTTCTAAAACTACATTTGATTTTTCCTTAAAGCTTGATCCGGAAGCTTAGCATGTCTTTTTGGCCAACACTGGCAATAATAAGAATAAACAGATTTCAGTTTGTGCAGGATGTGATCGGATCACATTTTATCAAAGAGAAGACGGCTGACACCTAAATTAAATTTATTTAATTTTCAGATATGCCTGGAGTTTTGTAAACATGAAGCTGCAATGTGGTCTAAATTACTGAAACACTCTATTTTTCCAAGACTATAATCAATGCAATTAACTGTGCTATTTACATGTTTACAAAACTTGCTCATAAAGCTATTACACAGCAGTTAATATCAGCAGTGAGAAGCTATTTAGTTAAACTTTTGTATGTGCCCAGTTTGGCCTCTCTGATTTGGCTCCTTCCACCAGAATAATCATGGAGCCTGATAGAAAAAAATAAACAGAAAAAATAACAGAACAACAGAGTTGGAAGGCACCTTGGAGGTCTTCTAGTCCAACCCCCTGCTTAAGCAGGACACCCTATAGCATTTCAGACAAATGGCTGTCCAATCTCTTCTTAAAATCTTCCAGTGATGGAGCATCCACAATTTCTGGAGGTAAGCTGTTCCATTGTCAGGAAAATTCTCTTTAGTTCTAGGTTGCTTCTCTACTTGATTAGTTTCCATCCATTGCATCTTGTCTTGCTTTCTTGTCTTTTAAGCATTTAAAAGTCTTCTGTTTGAAGAAGGTGTAAGTAGTAACTTTTCATGTAGAATTGTCATTGTCTTTCTGATATAGTTATCAATATCTGTTATAAATGCTGCAGTCCATACGTATCAGCCATGTTCTATATCTCAAAGTTGTGATCTTAAATGGGAAAGTTATGTATTACGATAACAAATGGCTGATGTTGCATTCTCTTCATTATACGCACTTTAAAAGTAAAGCAGTGATTGCTACCTACTAAAACTACAGGAAGGTGTTATAGTACCAACAAACGAAGGATCTTTATTACATTGACCAAGCTCTGCAAAGATACCCTGAGCACGTAACCTTGCCAGCATAAGTAATGCCAGGGAAATCAATAGAGCTACTCATTGACTCATTATTGTCAGATTGTCCCAGAGCTGCAGTCAATTAGATCAAGATTTAATTGTCTCAGGTACTGGCATGGTTTGGATACAGTTTGGGCCTATTTTCCAACATAACTAAAAATATATCAGATTATACATCAGGGAAAGAGATCAATTGGATTTAATATGATATTATATTTATTCCTCAGGGAGAGACCTTAAAGGACTTGAAACTAGGAATGTGTGCTGTGTTGTCTCATGTAAGCACACTCAGCAAGAGTCTTTGGAAATTAACCAATAGATTTGGAAATGCTGAAAACAAGCATAAATAATGAACTATAAACATTACCTGATGCAGTTCTGGAAAAAATCCACTTCTCTCCATTCCGCACAAAAGATAAATGTGATAAACTGCTTCCACCTCACCCATCTCCTGTCCACCCTCTTACTTCATGTTGTGAGCTCTGATCTGGTGATATGTAAATCAACCAATCAATCAATGAGAGTGTTTTCTGTGAGGAAACCAAAGTGAAACTCAGGCATGAGTAGGCAAGAGAGAGGGAATATTATCATTGGTCACACAGTCAGCCAGATGTTTAGAATAGATTTGGCTTTTTGTTCACCTGTAGAACTAGCAATAGCATTTAGACATATATACCACTTCACAATGCTTTACAGCCTTCTCTAAGCGGTTTACAGAGTCAGCACAATTTGGGCCCTCATTTTATCGACCTTGAAAGGTTTGAAGGCTGAGTCAACTTTGAGTCAGTCAGAATCAAACTTCTGGCAGTTAGCAGAATTAGCCAGCAGTACCGCATTCTAACCGTTGCACCACCAAGGACCTATCAAGTCCTTCCCAAGGACTTGGGATAGGCAGATGTTTAATAATATTAAAATTTTTGTTGCAGGATGCAAACTACTCCAAGTAAAGCTACCTTTTGCAATTAACTGATGGTAATTTTGTCAACACCAATGGTGTTCAAGTGGTACTCCAGATGTTTTGGGATTGCACCTAAGGTGACTATTACTATTGGTACTGTCTTTGCTTTCTTTTGCCATATTGTTCTAATTCTGTTTGCAGATCTTTATATTTGTGATTTTCTTAAGTTCTTTTCTGCTATTTCCAGGTATTGCTATGTCCGTCATCCAAACTTTTTTTTGTCTTTCTTATTGACAATTGTTAGGTCTGGGGTGCTACGTAATAGATACTTGTCTGTTTGAATTCTATTGACCTTGGGCATTTTAGCTTCCTCATTTTCTAGTACTTTATCTATTTTATCGCCCCACCAGTTCTTGCTTGTAGGCAAATGGTATTTCTTGCGGATTTTCCAATGTGCCATTGTTGCTACTTTTCATGCCATTGTTTGTAGTCAGCCTATGCAATCTTCTTGCAGCAGCTAATTGGGGGTCTGCTATTTCTTCAGCTTCTTTGCAGAGGCAGCATTTATTATCTGTTTCTGTCCTCTCAATTCTGGCTTTGTATGCATTTGTTCTTTTTTCTCCTTATTATGGTTCATCGCACAGTCAGTCAGATGTTTAGACTGGATTTGGCATTTTGTCCATCTATCATTTTTCCCAAGGACCTGGGATAGGCACATCTGGGTGTTTGATAGTGTTACAGGTATCGTCACAGGATAAAAGCTGTTCTGAATAAAGCTGCTTTTTGCAACTGACTGATGATGAATATGTTCAAGTGTTTTGGGGTTGCATTGAAGGCACCTACTGTTATTGGTACTATCTTTGCTTTCATTTGCCACAGTTGTTCTATTTCTATTTGCAGGTCTTTGTATTTTGTTATCTTCTCCAGTTTTTTCTCTTTTATTTTGCTCTCTCCAGGTACTGCCAAGTCCACTATCCATACTTTTTTTTGTCTTTCATGTTGGCAATTGTTAAATCTGGTGTGTTATATGGCAGGTACTATTAATATTATTATATGGCTAATATAAAATTAGATTCACAATCAGAGACTGATGAAAACTTAATAATTAAGGCCAAACCAGAAACCTCAGAATCATTAAGGTAGCATCTGAGGATATAGGCAGTTCCAAGCAGAGTTTTTTATTTTATTTTTGTAAAATTGGAGTATTTGGGTCTAAAATTTTCAAATCAGGGAAGTCCTTTAGGTATTGCTCCGAGGGCTTCAATCATGGTTGGTATAACAACATATTTCATTTGCCATATGTATTCAACTTCAATCTGTAAGTCTTGGTATTTTGCCTTTTTTGGGGGGTGGATTGCTTTTCCCCTATCCTAGCATTACATTCACACACATCAGTAAACCAGCTTTTTTTAATGCCTGTTTTATCAGGCATGTTATGAACAAATTGTCTTTTAATGACCATTTGAAGTTATGATGGACTTAAAAATGTATTTATGATCTTTCCTCACAGTTACAAATACTGCACCATCCCAATGGTCATATGATTACATTTGGAGCATTTGTTACCAGTTGCAGCATTCTGTGGTCAAGTGATCACATTTTGTGACAATTCTTACCTTTTTCTTTCCCCCCCAAATGGCCTTTGGATAAGCTGGATTTGAACTTATGGCCACATTATTTGCTTAACAACAGCACCGACTTGCTTAATGATCATTGCAAAAATATTTATAAAATCAAGTCTGGTCACATGGTGACTCAAGTTACAACCTCAATAACTTACAACCAAAATTCCAGGTTCAATTTTGGTTGTAATTTTTGGTTGTAATTTAATTGTTTTCTTCTCCATGTTTTCGAATTCCATCTGGGTCTAGTGCACTATTCCTGCTATACATCTTATAATAGGGATTATCTAGGTATTGATTGTTTTGATGATGTTTTCACCATTTAGCTTTGATTTAAAATGAATTGAACTTGTTTAATATATTTGGGAGAAGTACTTCCTTTGACTCGGTTCTATAATACCATATATGATCTTAACATACCTCTGTTGGCATAATCTAGAATTGCATTTGCTGTTTTTTTTTGGCTGCTGAATGGCATTGTTAGCGAATATTTAACTTTTGATCCACATATTCAGACCCTGTTTGTTTCCTAGTATGGCCTCCCCCATTTTATGCTTATGTCTTTGATTTATCCTACTCAAATGAAATATTCTTCATTTCTTTCTCTTAAATGTATCTTTATGATTATAAGTTTTGTTCCAGCATGATAAATTCTTCCTGATTCTTGTTATTGTCCTCCAAGGCATCTGCTATACCGTTTCCATCTTTGGGACACCTGCAAATTCAACAATCATGTTTCTAAGTTCTCATTCAGGCTATTTATAAATATGTTCATTAGCACAGGGCTTAGAATGAAACCCTGCCATATGTCAAGCAATCCATCCAGCTTAACATGGAAGCATTGTTGTATACTCACTGGATAAGATTGTCCAACCAGTTCTGTATCCATCTAAGGGTAGCATAGTCCAGTCTCATTTTAATATTTTCTTTACTAGGATTCCATGGGAGAGTTTGCAGTAGTCCAAGTGCCCTATGTCATCTACATTTGTGTGATCAACTAAACTGGTGACTCTAAAATCAGGTTGGTTTGACATGAGTTGTCCTTAATAATCCATACTTCTGCCTGTCAAGCAATATGTTATTTTCTAAATTCTCACAAATTGTCACATAATCTGTTTCACAATTTTGCCCTGGAATCCATGTCAAACTGACTGGTCTGTAGTATTTAGGTTATAGAAAAGAACTCTGAGATGACTTACACAAGCTTCTTCAAGTTGTTGGCTATTACTGATCTGGTTTGGAAGACTTAAATCTTTTTATTGCTTTTAGCTTCCCTTTAAAGCCCAAGTTATTTTTCTGACTTTCTTTCTGCTTAGCTACAAAGACATATTTTAAAACAGTAGTTTTAGTTGCTGGTTACAGTATGTACTGAAATTATCTGTGCAACCTGTCATTATGTCTATGAGCAGCGGAGCAAAATATGAACAAGGCATCTGGTATTATTAAGTTGAATTGAAATAAAAGACTTGTTCTTAAATATTTTATCTTAGCGATGCATCTCTGTGTCAATACGTTCTGATATATATATCACATTGCATAGATTTTAACTGCAATGTAGTCATTATTTTTAGGTTGACTTCAGAAATAAATGCTGCTGCTGATACATAAAAATGATATACCTTATGAAATAGGGTGGAAGATTTTGAACCCACTGAAAACAAAGTCTGAATATAATATTTCTTTTTTTCACTTATTTTGAAGAGCTTGAGAAATAAGCACCGTGTAACTTTCACTATAACCTTTTCTTGGCTGAGTGGGAAACCCTGCTTATTCACTAAAGACTCGTTCAGTGGTACTGGCAACCTATTTTTTTTAGGAAAGGTGAAGTTAGATCTGAGCACACATCATAACCGTTTATTGAGGGGGAAGCCTCAAAAGATTGCATTCAGTCAGAATTCGACTTTCAGTTTTCAAATCTGGTCATCTGCAGCTTCATCGGTGCCTGCTTTGGTATTAATTAATTGGTTTGTTTTTCTCCATTGATACCAATCAGCAGTAACTTTATTTCCAAACACTAGAGATCTATATATTTAATTGCTCAGTATTTACTAATTAATTATGAAGCAACAGGTTTGCTTCTGTTTCTTGTATGCTCCATTTCCAGAGTCTGCATGAGTCATTTTTTTAAAAATTGGATATAAGAGTATAGTTGATATGGATTCCAGCTTGTTTAAAGAGCTTTCTAAGACAGGCTAACCTTGATATCTTGGTGTTTTCAAGCAACCCAGTCCCCTGGTTTTCTGAGCTGATGTATTACATTGACACTGTCACCTGGAATTAAACTGGAAGTATTCTATATTTAAAACCCAACAGGTTTACATTGGGGGTTTAAAAGTAAGATGACATTATAGTGCACTAACTTTCAGTAGGAAGCTTACAGTACTGAGTGTGATTATTTAGTTTTAATTAACTTACTCTAACATTTGTTTCCTAGCACATGGGTTGGGCAGGATACAATTCCTACTGGTAGAACACAATGTGTCTCTGTTATTTCCCTTGGTACTTTTCTGTCCCTGTCCCCTGTCCCACTTAGATTTCTTTTTAAAGATTATTTAATTGAAATAATTAAATAGAAAACTGGCATACTGCAAAGCAAAACATCAGCCTCTAATATCATATTTACTTTTAGGAATGTCTTTGAGTCCCTGATAGTATGGTGCTATTTAGAGAGCTAATTTGCTTTCTGATCAATCAGTACTTTGTGGCAAACCAGGTTTACTGTGAAAGTTGTTTTGTGAACAGGTCTGTCACTCGCAGTAGCCATTTTGCGAATAAAGGCAATCTCAAAATGCCAAATGTCTTCCCATCCCAAAAAGGTTGCCTAACCTTTTTTATTTCATGACCTTAAACAATCCTCAAGGAGCCCAGAAAATATCAAAAGACCACACAAAAAGCCAAAGAGGATCCATGCAGAAGTAAAAATTGATCCAAAAGAGTGTGTGTATGTGTGTGTGTGTGAAATTGCAGGAAGCTTTAAAGAAGAGCAAAGATGACTTAGAGATCATTTTATTTGGTCCTCGTTTTGCAAACCTGAAGCCGTTATTGCTGATTTGAAAATCCCAAAACAACTTTTAGGGGTTAGGGGTGAGGGGAAGGGCAAGGAACATGTGGCTTTCCAGATGTTAATAAATTCTCAGCATCTTCCATCGCTACTGACCATTGTCTGTTGTCATAGCAACATTTGTGGAGCCATTCTTTCTGTATCCTTGATCTACAAATGATATTAGTTGGCAGGGTACATCCTTGTTCCTTTGCATTTGGAAAGTTAGGTGAAATTCTAGGATATACTATTGTATACTATTGTACCTCGAAGGCGTTGCACAGCCATAAAACAAAATTCTGAAGGGAGAGACGCAGTGCTTATGATAGCATTCTTATGTTGCTAAATCACTTTTAATGGATATACCCTTTATATATTATCTTAAGGGGGTGCGGGTAATTCAGTTAATGGTGAAAGTAATACAACAGATAACTGAGGAAGAAAATCAGATTCCTCAGTCCTAATCCTCTGAATATACTATATTCACTTGGGTCTTTGCTTATTCAGCACAACAAATATGAGAGGAACTCTTTTATTTGTTTATGGGATTTATATTTCCCTTTTTGCCAATGAATGGCACTCAAGAAAATAAATTAAAACAATATTATTAAAATGCAATTTAAAGCATGAAGGAAACGCATTAAAAGCACAACTGTGAAAAACAACAGAAAGACCTAATGGGCTCCCAAATCAGTCAGAAATCTACTTAAATTTAAGCATGCATAAATAAAAATATATATTTTTTCTGACCACCGTAAAGGAGTATATTATACATTCCCAATACTATTAAGCTTTCATTCTTTTCTACTCGGAGATACCCTATTTTCTAATTATCTGAGTTCTGAAGAGTATGTAGCCCAAAGGGCATTCATTCATAGACAATAAGAGAGCTCACTGCATGTGGGGAATAATCTGATTTATGCAATAATAAGATGAAACCAAATGAAGACACTCCAGCCCACCCATTCACAGTAGACAGAAGCTGACTATACTGTAGATCTGGCTCATTGTGCAGTGAAATGGTGGCTCTTCCTTAAATAGGGGAGAAAAGGGAGAAATTCAGTGAAATTTCCTTAATCATTGAAGAAGAAGCTGCTCCTCAGTCTCTTACCCCCAAATAACTGTTGGGGGGAGATAACCCTTATTGTCTTTTTTTTCTGGGAGCACACTGGCACACATTAAAAATGAAATTCTGCCTGCCTGCTCCCAAAAGAAAGTATATATCTATCCACACACACACATAACATACATATACACATTATATATATCCACTCACCATCAATCACTCATTTTGCTGTGAGAACAATGCAGCAATGTTTACCCTAATTCTTGGTGGGGATAGGGACAAAGTCTCTGCACTTTTCTTGACAACTTTGCCGAAGTAGTTTGCTAGTACTTTCTTCCTAGGGCTGAGAGAAGTTCATTGTAACTTCTTGAGCTACTTATGAGCTACCACACACTACTTATGACCCAGTTTTGAACTTCTAATGGTGGTCCTCTCCATGTCATGTGATCACCTTTTGGGCACCTGCAATTGGCCCACATTTATGACCATTTGCAGCATCTTGCAATCATGTGACCATTATTCATGTTTTTGCTGGAAACTGGCGTTTACTAATAAGTTCACTTAACAACCACTGTGTTTGCTTAATGACCGCCACAAAAATGATTGTAAAAGCAGGCATGGTCACGTGGTGACCTGTTTAATGACTGACATGACTTACCATTGTAATTCCAGGCTCAATTCAGTTGTAAGTTGAGGATCACTTGTATTCAGCCTCTTAGGGTTAGAAACAAGGGTTTGGTCTTTGCAAGTTCAGGCTTGTCCAGCCACAGGAGGTAATGGAGAAACAGAAGGAATATTTGCTGTTGGATGCTCTTCTATGAAGTCAAATGTCAATGAGGACAAAATCACACAAGTCTATAGCTCATAGTACACTCTCCCAGGAAATAGAAGATTACATCTTTAATCTTTTTAATTTAAGAGATTTAATTTCATTGTGCATTGGAACTGCTGGATCAGGATTCCCCTGAAAGCAATTTATTGTCCCTAAGTTAATTCCTTAATGGGACTGATAGTTCCTTCATATTGTGTGTGTGTGTGTGTGTGTGCGCATTTGTGCACACACATGTATACGTGTGTTATCACTAACATAATTGTTAGTAAGCCTAATGCCACTGCGGGAAACATTTAAGTATACTGTTCTTAGTAGTTATTATTTCAATCAAAAGCTTTTATTAATGGAACATTAGAAGGAGCTGAGGTTTTTTACCTATATAATTTGAACAGTTTCCCATGAGTGATATTATTGAAATGCATGTGGAACTTTTTGTTAGCAAATAATTGCATCTCATTTGCTTTTTACCTATGGCACTTTGTTTTAATCCTTCTTTAAAATAAACTTCTATAAAGTTGAGACAAGATTTTATCTTGGTCAAAAAAGAGATGTAAATCTCTGTCTCTGTCTGTCTCTCTTTCTCTGTGTGTATTGTGTGTATATAAACATTTTATACACACACATGTATATAGTTTTTTTTAAACTTTCTGTTCAGTCATGTCCAATTCTTAGAGACTGCCTTGCCCTTTTCTTGGCAAGGTTTTTCAGAAGAGGTTTGTGATAGGTCTCCATTCTAGGGCTGAGAGAAACTGACTAGCTCAATGTTACTCATCTGGCTTTGTACCTAAGGCAGGACTAGAACTAATGGTTCCCCATTTCCCCATGTTATCCCTAGTGGGATAATGTACAAAACGGGATACAGGTAATCTATTAAATACTAATGGTGAATAATGAATTTGGAAAACTTTCCTCAAATTATTATCATACAACTGAGCATGTGTATAATTCATAAAGATTTTTTTAAAAAAAAAACATATCCTGTATATTTTCATTTTGGATGAACCGTAGTATGTATGGGGTAGGCCACTTGGGGATCAACATACTGTATATGTGTGCAAAAGATTTTCTTTGAAAAGAAAATGGATGTTTTCAATTACTGCCTTCATTGATTAATTGATTGATTAATTGATTGATTCATTTATTCTATTTCGAAGACCTCCATTTTCCAAAATACTTTTAATCCTCTTACAAGAGGATTAAAAAGATCAAAATTAAAAAAAATCACACCAATGTAAAGAACCATCCTGGGGGAATTAGACTCAGGTTACATGACCTTTAATGTGTTCACATATCATTCTCACGCATTGCCTGTGTAAAGATCCAAGTCTTTAGGGTCCTATTAGAAGACAACAGAGTCAAAACTGTACAGACTTGGATGGGATGCTATTTCAAAAACCAGACAAAGTGTGAGAGAAGGTACATCTCCTGCATCTAATGAGATATGAAAACTATGCCTCATAATAAAGATGGGAGGGTATTGCTAAGGTCATCTAAACTTGCCTAGACTGTAAATCTGTCCTCACAGAAGTTGTATTTCCTGCAAGAAAGTAAATTAATTACAATGGATGATCCATGATGATTTTACAATAAGCACATTATGCAGAAACTCCTCGGAAGTCCTCCCCACTGATTAACTGACAGAAGATTGCCATGATGAGAGAAGAATCTAGCTGAAACCCTCTCTTGTGCTTTCCCATTTCCCATATTAGTAATGTAGTAGTTGATCCTGATAATTTTATTGTAGGATAAGCAGGGGCTCCTGATCGAAACTGGGGTAGCCATGCAAGGGGTGAGAATGGCTAAACCTTCTGTATAAACCCAGAACCAGGGCTGAAAATTAATCTTCATTATGATGCCTAGAAGCACGAAGCTGAAGACACCAGCCTGAAGATGACGAATGTGACTTCGTCGAAACGTCGCCAAGACACTTCCAATTTTATGCGGGAGAAAACCCGAATAACCGAAGATCTACATACAAATACCCGCGAAAACCTCAGATCACATTCAGATCTTGAACTGAATAGCTAGGCAGAAAACTTTAATTCTTTCCAGCATCCAACCACTTTTGTCAGACCCTGAATGAGCCTCTAGTGATCCTTTCACAATTAGTAAAATTGTTGGAGTCAGCTTCATCCTATGTATGTAATGTATAGTTGGATTCTCAAAAGGACATTTTCTGCACATAAAATGAATTCTACTTTATTAGTAGTAAACAAAACCCCTTTCACTGGGAAACACACATATTAAATAAAAAGTTTTTCCTTGAAGCAATTAAATTGTTAATGAATATTGGCCGGCAAAATAAACAATCAATGAGCAATGTGAAGTATTCTTTTCTTCAGCTATCAGGATATGATAAGCACTTTGTGAACACGTGAGGGAAGCAGCCCATTCCTGGAACAATCCACTCTCTCCATAGGGAGGCAATCTAAAAAGATCAAGATGGTGGTTATAACCATGTAATCAAAGCGCCATCTTTTTATCTCTGTGTTCTGATGCACCTAAAAGTGGGGAGCAGGGGTTTGATTGCATGTTGTGACCATCATCTTGACTTTCGTAATCAGTGGGAAGGACTTCCAGTGAGTTTCTGACAGGTGGTTAGGTGCAGGAAATCAAGAACAACATGGGTAGAAGTTCAAAGTAGTTTCTTTATTGCATATTCACCTACAGACAAAATCTTGCCAGACTAAAGCATACTCTGCATAATTATTTGGTAAATGCTGAAAAGAAATTAGGGATGATCTTTCCTGGGCTGCTTCCTGTATAGCAACGATTCAAGATTGATGTTTCTTTTTATTCCCCCATCTTGTAATTCAGCCCCAGATGCCACCATACATGTGCAGCTAACATGTTATTACTTCCATCTATCAATTCTTTTGCCATATAGCACCAGCTATTTCACAAGGGAGGGAGATATATATGTTAAGAGAAAAGACATAGACACTGTTTTTATAATATACATTATAGCATTTCTAAATGTACACTGTTTTAAATGCAATTACTATGCATATATAGTACTTATTATTTTGCTATTATACATCAGAATTGATCCACTGGTAGTCCACAGGCCACCAAAAGGTTTTATTGCAACTTTCATTTACCCCTGAAATTCAGCAGCAGATTTCTTGGAAAGATTTTCTAGTTCTCTGCAAGTTTAGGATTAGGAAAAAACAAATTGACAAATGAGAACAGCTCAAAATGGTATATATTTATGAATTATAGATGAAGTTCAAATTAATTTCATCTTCAGGAATATTTTGGCATTGAGCTGTTTACTATTTCAACTGCTCATTTTTCTTTTTGAAATGCCTTCCTTGGGGACAACATATCTGACAGTGTATTTTCTAGTTTTTGTTTATAGAAGCCTGCTTTGGAATAATTTATCTTCTATTTTAGTATAAAATTGGGCAATGGTACCAATTTATTTATTTATGAATTTAGACTATTATGTAAGAATGGAACGTAGGGTCTCAAGTGGTGCTTCTGCTCCATCAAGGAGGACTGAGAAAGGAAAGAAAGCTACTGCAGGTGAATCGCTGCCTATTGAGATATTGTCAGTGCAAAGGATTTTATTTCTGGGACCATGGGTTAAGCCTTTTGAATGAAGTTTCCTGGCAAGAAATGGGTTCTTGAAAATGTATGTTGGCTGCAGCATGGTGAGATTGATCAGGAAGACTTTAACTGAGGCTTGCAGAGACCTAGTTCCCCAAGCCAGTACTCCAGACCACCTCTAGTTTTACATGAGACCTTCAGCATCACATGGCTATGCCCCCCCAAATGATTGACCCAAGGACTCAATAGACACCAAAGGGAAATGAGTTAAGAAGATTATTATATGCTTAAGAGGTGCTCTATATGGATATGTATTTGTATGCTTGGATTAAAATAGGTCTACTCTGATTAACAATCTACTTCCCAGGGCAGCCTAATAAGCTTTCTTAATGAACTGTCAAATAATAACCTGTAGAAAAAAATGACCAGATCAGATCCAGATCCACACCCAGACAGAGACAGAATTTTTAAATGTACAAGGTAGCCAGGTGGTTCCTGAAATTTTTATTTAACTTTTAAAAAGCCAGATGTGCTTTTTCCTGAATGTTCTGAAATTGTAGAATTCTTGGTGCTTTCTGAGCTTGCTTGTTTGCCTGTGGACATTTCATTACCCAAACATCATTGGTGTGAGCAACTTACATGCATGATATTATTTTATTGGGCAATGAAACATCTGCAAGCCAACAACAGAACTCATAAAGCAGCAAGAACTCCACAATTCAGCTGTGAGCTATAGATATTTTCTTCAGAAATTGCCCATGTGACCATAGGGCATTGGGGAAAAAAATCTTTATTCTTCAAAGAAAGCATTGTAGAGAATATTATTGTTGAAAGTTAAAAAAAATGGAGAATATCACAACTCACCATATATATATATAAATTTTGGAACAGATGCAACCCACGTGTACTCTCATCTGCCTCCATTATGGATTTTTTCTTTGGGAAAGTAAAGTGATGGTTGGACTTCCTTTTCTTTAGTACATGGCCCTTTATAGCTTTGCTGAGAGCAAAATACTCAATTTCTCTGCCTGTAGATCAATCCCTATTCTTTCACAGTTAGATAACAAGAATAAAAAAAATCAGATGAAGCATAAATTAAATCTTGATACTTTTTCTAAGATCAAAAATATGCCTTATAACATTACTATCTTGTATAGACTATGTGCAATGTGCCTCGCAGCTAGATGTGAAGTTTGTCTCAGTTTTCTTGCACATAAAATTGGATTAGTAGTAGTGATCTAATCTTTCTTTCAATCAACAAAGCTACAAGTAATTTCAGAATAAAGAAGAATGATTACAAAACCATCCTGACAAAGCACAGATTTACCAATAATATAATATTGCATTTTATGGTACCCTATGGGCGAGGATTTATCTAATATTAATGGGCACCTTGATTTATGAGTAATCACTGGAGTTACATCTTGATAGTTGCCTTATTTTAGAAGAAGCTTCTAAATTAGTAGAAAATTGGATATTATTACATATTACCTTACTCCATCTGATGTACAGAATTGGTTTTGGCAATAAGAAGTTTGCCACAATATATTATGTGACACTCAATAAGATTCTCCTCTCCTCTAATATCAAGCACTAGGCTGCAGTATTTTGAGCCAATGACAGTCTCTATCCAAGCATAATAGGACCTTGTGTCAGCTTAATGGTGACTTATGGAAGGTCACACAGTGTATTTGGGCACAATATCTTTCAGGTGACAAATAAAGCAACAAAGAAAAATACATGTTGCAAGAGAAGCTGTCTTTTTACACCAACATTCATGCACGTGTATTTCTTGTGCATTTTTGAAAATGTAATTACACACTTCTTTCTAGCTTCCAATGCATTTCTATAGTGAATCGATCCGACTATTCGTTGAACAATATTTATTTTCAAATGTCACATTGGGGTGGCCTAATTTGTCCCCAGGAGAAAGATTTTCTGCTCCGACTGCAAAATGTAGAACTAAAATTGCTTGATTGATGCTGATTATCTTATTAAATGGTTTAGCTTTGGGGACAAAAATTATAAATTAAAGCCACATTGTAGCTGTGATTGGTGGCCAGAGATCTTTCCAAGTGCCAGCAATTTTTTAATGAGATCATACATTTCCAAACCTCTAGCGTGTATCACATTTTGAGATTTATTTCTTGAAACAGTACTTAATGCAATACTGTGTCAGCTTTTTGAAAATTCAGATACATTCTTGATTTATTTGGACAAACATTCAAAATGTTTAAAATGTAATTAGAGGCTCCGTATAGCATTTATTCAACCTGGCCATAGAGGTCAGTACTTTGACTGAACACCCTGTTGTATTTTTACTAATGGAAAGGTGCTTTTTCTTATTCATGAATGAGGAAGACCCTATCCTACCTTTTAATTCTATGATGGACAGAAGAATGTTGCATAATATTGCACAATCATATACAAGCTCTTCAGTCAGATAGCTCTCTGAGGGCTTGTTTCCTGAGAAAGTTATTCTTTTTACAATACATATTTTAAAAAGAAACATCCTAATATAAATATCAGATTCATATCAATCAATAGGCCAAGGGAGACTGGTCCAAAGTGTCCTTAGCTGACTTTGTGCCTAAGATAAGACTAGACCTAACAGTCTGCTGATATCTATCATGATGACTTAACCACAACATCAGACTCAATTTCTCAATGTCAATTAAGAAAATGAAATGCAAGTAATTAACATGGCAGTAATTGTTCCCTTCATCAAAGAGTTCTTGTATCTATGGTCAATAAGAATGCTTTGGGGATGAGTTCTAGTGAGTTTGTTCTTGACTGACTCTATCTTCAATGCAGATCATCTACTGGGTTTCCAGTGACCTTATAGCTACTTGCCTTGTAACCAGATGCCTGATTGGTTTTACTGTTCATCTCAATTTTCAATAATTTATATTCCATGCACACAATTTCTTGCCTGGGCAAACAAACACTCAGGTTGTAATCCTATGCCAATCTTTTGATAGGCCCCCTTGAGCACAGCTGAGTTTATGTTTGGATAAACTAGCACAGGATTTCTTTTTTTTTGAGGGCTGTTTTCTCAAGCTGCTAAGTTAAGACTTACCTTTATATTTAGTGCCAATACACCTACTGGACCTGTGAACTGATTTCTTATAGAAAAAGGAGCAGCAAAAGACCAACACAGGAATAGAAAAAAATAATGTTCAATTTGAGAGTATCCTGGAGAAACAATTTCTTAATTATTTGCTCCATCAATGTATGTGTGTGTGAGGGATGCAAACGCATACACCCACATATAAAATCACTAGAAAAAAAAGGTTAATGTATGTAGCAGATAGGGAGTTAGGGCTGTGACATTGGGTTAACAGTGTGCCAGACCGAGTTAAAAAGATATTACTTGAAGAACTCATTACATCAAGCAATGCTTTCCTTAAAATACTATAATTCACATGGATTGCAAAACCCTAAAGAATAGTTTACAAATCACAGTGGCTAGGATCACCCAATATGCTAAACCATAATACAGCTGCTGCAATTTTGCTTAATGCAATGTATGAACACAGCCAGAAATTGAATATATGAAGTAATCTCATTTAAATAAAGCATTTGTTTTGTACAATGTATTAGTAGTGACAACTTAATGGTTGTAAACACCACTGGAAACAACAAGCAGGAATTCTCTGAGCAGCTTTCAGATCTATCTACCATTTTTGGTAGATGCCTTCTAGTTACTAAAATTGCAGCGTCCTTGAGCCATCTGCTGCTATCGGAACAATAGAAAAAGGGTACAGTAGCTGTCACTGGTGGGCTCAACTGGAGAAGTATGAATTGTATGTAGTACACTGGGCTATAAACTAACCAGTTGTTAAGGCACAACTCTGTTCATGTAATGTTGCTCAATTATTTGGCCTGCCTAAATATGTCGCAATACTTTAAAACTCACAGAAACTAATTATTCTGGAAGTTTCCATAAAGCAAATGCCAGAAGAACCTACTTCTGACTCTAGCGTCTTTGTTGAATCAGTAGAAAAAATGTATAAAATGAGTGTTGGTAATTTTGCAAAAATGCTAGGAACTGATGCTAATCCTGAACAATGTTTATTTACTAAACTCTTACCCTGTCTTTTGTGATCTATATTAATTCCCCACGCTGTTCCATTTTGCCTATTGATGTCAATTTTTTTTTGCAACCACCTCTTCTAGATTCCAAAAGCAAAAATCCTCTCTTGAACGTCTTTGATTTTTATGCAATGCCCACAATGCATAAAGCTACAGCTGACATTGTTTCCATTGATTGCATTGTTGCATACCACTTACAAAAGACAGAAGTGGCTGCTAAAAGGTTTAGGCTTCAGAAAATATGTGGCATTACAATTTCATTGTCAAGGCTATGTATTTTTGTTCACCATAGATCAAGATTATTTGCTGTCTAGATATTATATTGTTCATTCATTACAAAAGTAGCTTTGCCACATTTTATTCCATCACAATTCATGCCTCCAAGATCCACAGTAATTCTCATTAGAATGATCTTTAAATATTTAGAATTAGAGCTATTTTGAGTGTAAGAGATTTTGACTCGGTGTAAGAGGTTGTTTTAGGTAAGATTTCAAGGCTTACACACTGGGTTTGTGTGCTTCTTGTACATTTTAAATAGTGGATGGTAAATGATTAAAAACAATGATTATCCAAGGACATTATCTGATATATCACTGTAAGTATACATTAAGCTGCCTCTTCAAATGCTGTAGTCATCAATTAGAATGGGTTTCAGTTATTAGTAGGGAGGAAAACTGCCTATTAATGAACCTTTTAAAGGAAGAAACAAATCATTGCTGAGATTACATAATGACTACAACTAAACCAAAGCAGACGGATGTTAGGAACAGGGGAGGAAGGAGCAAGCGTCTTTGCTTTGGAATTGCTGGTTGGTTCTAGGATGGCAGCTCAATTCCTTTAGGAGATGTATTTCTTGTTGATTTATTTGTTGCTTAACTGATTTAGGATATATTTCATGGTCTGGAGCTTTCTGTTTTAAATGTAATCCTTTAGGACAGTTCTTAGATCCACATATGGTTTATGAAGGTGCCTAGTTTCCTTGGTTACATGGAGTTGCAGTGAACTATTAGCTGGTGTGCCTGGAGTGTGTTTGTGAAAGAGAAATGTGAGGATCAGAATAACTCTTATTTTAAATTATCTTCAGGTCTTAGGGTGGATAGAAATAGTTTAATTTAATACATGGGTCTCTGCCTTTAGACACTCAAAATAAAACCATAATTGTATGGAAGGGAGCTGAAGAAAATCCTGACTCTTGAAATATTGACCTCTGCTAATGTTATGATAATAAGCTCCTGTAACACAAGTGAAAGGGAAGAAGAAAGGATATTTTCCAATTTACCAGAGACAAGATGCTTTAGTCTTTATTTTCCTCCTTATCTACGGACAGCAATGAAAAATTTTACTTGTTTCATTCTAAAGACTTTATTTTAGTTCCCAACACTTGAAAATTATAGGAAACATGAATTGGAAGGATCCCTTTTTTTGTTTTTGTTTTCCTTCCCTGAGGAATGTTAAAGAAAAAATCCTGGCTGGGTCCTTTTACCTTTGTCTCCAGCTAGATAGAAGATAAATGTGTATTTACAACAGAGGCAATTAGCATATTTTTCTTGTAAGAAGACAAACACCTGGCACTCCAGGTAATTCACCCATGAAGCTTCCTCAGTGGATATCCTCTCATCAAAATCTAAGATTATCTTATCTATCTTCTTTGCAGATAGTGTGGGAGAGCCATGGTACTGTAGCTAATAGTAGTAAAAAAATCAAAGGTGCCTTCATGAAGTGAGCTACAGCTCACTAAAACAGATGCCTTTTGACAACATATGTTGGTTGGAAGGGATGTTTACCATGCTCCTGTAATTCCCCCCCCCCTTAGCAAAACTTCTCTGTTTCTGTTTGTCCTTTGGGTTGGAGCTACTAATTGCCCATCCTCTCCCTAAAGATTTTGGCAGAGATCAATCTTCCAGTTGAGCAATGTAGCCCCATCGGTGCCAATCTTTTAAGGTAGCCCACACAAGAAGCATGATCAGGAATAGTGGCTCTAGTTTTATTATAAAATTACATTAACATAATCTGGCAAGTCTGAAAATAAATCTCTCCCTCCTTCATTTGAAGTCCAAGAAACTAGAAAGGATCTTTTCTGAAACATTTTTTATAACCTCATTCCATCTGTTATCTGACTATTGCCTCGTCTATGGCTCTTCCTCCTGCCTCCCAAGGCCATTCCCATAGACAATTATATTATATGACCAGTTATCAGCTACTGCTATAAAACCCTTCCCTTGCACCCTGTGGTAAAATGGTGTGGATCTTCATCCTGTTTTCTCTCTTGGTCCTGAGTTCCCAGATGTCTGTCTTCTTTCTAAAGAGTGCCGATTCTTGGTGGATCCTTGCCTTAAGTCTTATTTATTATTTTCCTAAGCATGCTCAAACTTTAGGTTTGGGTGGGAAAACAAAATTGCTGGCTGGTGCTTTGTCATTGCACTCCCCTTTTAATTTTCTATGATTAAAATAAATAATTCATATTTACAAATTCATATCTTACATATTTTACAAATAGACATGGGAATAGACCCTATAGATTTTATCAGTGTTTCTCAACCTTGGCAACTGCATACTGCTGGCTGAGGAATTCTGGGATTTGAAGTCCTCACATCATAAAGTTGCCAAGGTTCAGAAACAATGTACTAGATTGTAGAAAAATTTAAATGTTTTGTTAAAAATTAACATAATATTTAACATGATTGACTCAAATGCTAGGTCAAGGGTGTCAAACTGCCGGCCCGTGGCTGGACGTGTCACATGGAAGCCGCACCCACCCCATTGCCGGCAATGGCAAAACAGTCCCAATACATTGCGCAACGTCACGTGATGTGAGTTTGACATGTCTGCTCTAGGTGAACTTATTTAAATTGCAACTATATACAATGATAGGAGATGTGTGTTGTCTTTTTTTATTATTGTTGTACTTGCTGTTGGGAGATGGGGACAAGAAAGTGTTATTGAGAAAGAATTTTTTTTGATAAGAAAAATGACAGTTATTGATGGAAATTTGTGTGAAAACATTTAATGCACATAGCAACCCATACATACAAAGTCCATAAAGTCTCTTTTCAGTTGACTTTAACTCATTGTACATGGGCACATCAATGTCTTGGCAACAATATGGATATGGTTTGCTGAAGTCTTCAGAAATGTTCTTGACTTTCTCATGTAGTCTACAACCCTAAGACTTCTTGGTGTTTTCCCATTTAAATATTAGCCACAATCAAACTAGCTTAGCTTTTCAATATGTTGTCACTTGTTGTGATCTAAGAGTTATTAATAGAAATATAGGTTTCTCTTTAATCTTTAGATTAAAAAGGGAAAGAGCAACTGCTGAACAAGCAAAGCCGGTAATTATTAAGAATGCAGTAAGAAGGGACTTCATGTCTTTCCCTGCTGTCTTACAATAGCTATCTTTTTTTTTTCTTCAATTGAAAAAACTTTGGAATTTGCAGTTAGAAAATAAAAATGTTTCTTTTTATAACTTATTTATTTATTATTTTTGTTTATTTTATTTTCTGGATATTTCATTTTCAAATGGCATATCATTCTCAAGCCTGAAGCCAGGCCTTTTAATTCAGAATCCCCACTTCTGAAGTTTTTTTTTAACCTTACCTTGTGTTAGAAGATTTAAGAAAAAGTTAGGAAATCAGCAGATAGTTTTGACTTTACTGAATGTAGATAATTTTTACAGTTTATAATATTCAGTTGTTGCTGCAAACACTTTTTATTTCTAAAGAAGTAAACTTGGAAAACATCCTTTGTATGATATTATACCAGAAGGAAACAAGCATCTGCAAATATTATATAATGAATTATAATAATTCAGACTGGCAACATGCAGAAAGTTAAAGGAAATTAATTTAACATCCTTTAAATATGAATAAGTAATAAACACTGTTATGCACAGGGACTCTTATTTCATTTAAATTTGCACATATATTAACAGCTTTTTGTGAACTTGCAGAAATAACATCTGCCTTGAAAAAAAACCCTAACGTATTAAGAAAGGCAGAAGCAACTCTGGCACTGAGCAAATAAAAATGTCACTGTTACTACAATCTTTTTTCTTCTGTTAGAACAGAAATATCTTTGCAAGAGGTATAGATATTTTTTTTGCAATAACCCAGGTTGGAATTTCTCAGAAGATGGCAGCTGTGGCCAAGGGAGCTTTCACACAAGTCCAGTATGGCAGTTGTATCTGTTCTTAGCCGGGGAAGCCATTCAAACCCTCACTCATTCCTTGATCACCTCATGATTGGATTATTGTAATGTGCTTTACATGCAACTTCCCTTGAAGACACCTTGGAATCTACAGCTAGTCAAGAATGCAGTGGTACAGGAAGTGATGAACATGACACAGTATACACATGTGTCCCTTTTGTGAGCTGCACTGGTGACTAGTTGGCTTCAGGGTGCAATTCAAGGTGTTGATTATCACCCATGAAGCCCTCATGCCATAGGGACTGGCTACTTGAGGAATCTCCTGTCTCTAGATATTCTACTTGGTCAGAAAAAGTGGGCACATTCTATATCCAATCAAGCAAACAATATTTTTTGTCTTCTTGATAGTGGTTTATAATCTATGGAATGTCATCCCCCAGAGATCAGTACTGCTTCCCCCTTATTGACATTTTGCAAACTGTAAAAAACTTGGTGGTTTTCTCAGGCTTTGGGAAAGGATGGTAGTCAAGACTTCTGCTTTTTGGTTTTATGGGTGAAATGATTGGTGTTCTGACTAGCTGTATTTTTTCTTGATACTGTATATATTCTTTTCATTCAATTGTAAGCCATTCAGAATTGTCAAGAAGTTAGATGGTCTTAAAAATGAATGAATGAATATAGAACAGAATGATTACTTCCTGTAATCTGGTTGCAACACTTCTGTTAATATGGTCCAAAATTCCATTAGCCTTTTTAAATTACTGAATCACATTATTTGTTCATGTTCACCTAGTGATCTGTTAAGACTGATCTGTTCATATGCTTTTCTCCCAAGTTAGGTGTACCCAATACTGTACTTAAGTACAAGTTCATTATGCATTGCCAAAAATTCAGACTTTTAAGCAATAAAAACAGAATAGAAACAAAGATAACAAAAAAGGATATCCATTGTTTGCTATTTCTGTTCCTAATGACTGTGCTGGTCAATAGGATAAAGAATATAAAGACTTAATAATTTCTGAGGTGCATATTCTCTTCATGTGTTCCAATCTACAAATATGCACTGATTCCTTACTTCCAGCATCTCTTCAAGAGTTTGATAATGGTGTCTTAGTAACAGCTTGGTCGAACCATCTCTTTTATTAGACAGTATTTCATCCTGACTAATATTTTCTTTTGCATTTCTCATGCATAATTGTACTTTATGTTGATGTGCTTTATCTGATATCTAATCTTCCCCATCTAGCGAGACTAGAATATATGCTTGCTTGACTTTAAAGGTTCATGGTTATCTTTGGTTCATCTTTTCCAAAACCCATTTACAATTTATTTGGCCAAGCATGTTTCTACCTGGGCTGCTGAAATCTATCCTCTTTTTCTGCATGAAAAGGCAGCCATCCACTCTTCCAATTAGCCCAGTTAGGTTCAACTTCCGCAGAAGAACAGATTTCTCCCTGAAAGTGTACATCTGTCCTGTTCTCAGCCAGATTATAGCCACCTAAGCTGCGGTGGAATTACTGTTTCCAGTAATTTTTGTTGACACTTTCATTTTTCTGTTTAAGATTCCTTTTGCGTCAGCAATATCTGCTTCTGTGAATGTGGAGCTTCTCAATTGCCTTTTATGTTTTTATCTTCTGTTTCCAAATGAGAAGGTAGCCTCCATTCCACTCTCTTTCTGTTTTAAAATGAAGGTAGCCTTCTGGTGTTCCACCTCTATTTCCACGTTTAAATACTTCACATTCTCACAATTGTCTTCTTTCTCATGATAATATAGGATAAAATCATCTACATAAATTAGAAGACATGTTAATCATTCATTCTTGAACTCCAAATGTTGCTGAACTTTAATTTCCAACAGCTCCAGTTAGCAAGGTCAGTGTTCAGAGATGCTAGCTAGGACTTCTAGCCCAGCATCAGTTAGAGGATTTAGGTTCCTCATTCCGCAAGGGTAAACTTGATGGGAATATAATATGAATTAACCAGCTGGATCGACACATTTGTTGCAAATTGAATCATGATATTGAATATTAACCTCTGATACATTTTATAGACATTTGTGGAGAGACAACATACATGAGAGGTCCAGAAAACTGTAGGGCTGTATTAACTCAAAATAACTTAATGAACAATTAGTACACACATTGGACTAAGGAAACAGCTTGCAGTTCAACAAAAACATTGCTCAAAGTTAAACAAACACCATTTGGCATGATGGCGAAATGGGTTTGTTTTTTTCATTTGTTCAATTTATAGGCTATTTTTCAAGGTTGCTGTTCCCAAAGCCGCATATAATAAAAATTAAAATAGTGTCAGCAATAAAGCAATAGCAATAAAGCCAACAGCAGATAGCATTAAATAAATAAACAAAGAAACAACAACAAAACAGCATGAAGTGCTGAAAGGCTACTTGCATTCAAATGTGTATTCACGTCCCCCATTCCACACTTTAGATTTTAATTTTGGGGCTCATGTAAGGGAGAGTGGTCTTTCAAAATACAATTTCTCTAGTAAGTGAAAAGAGACTCCGCAAATAATGGTTGCTTATGGCCTTTGGCTTCCAATTTAAATTTGGGTTGATCTTTTAACCCAAAAAGAATTCATGTAGTCCAGATCTGCTGATACAGTAGTAAGTGTAGTTGGAAGGCTACCTGTTCTTTAACCCAAGGGAGAATTTGGTAAGACGTTTAAGGGCAGCAGGCCTTGATGCTGTGCATGAAAAAGTCACCGTTGCAGGCTGATTGCCAGCAAGCAGATTTTGCCTACAAAATGTAGTGACACCAGCAAAAGGCATTTATCTATGAACTAGAAAAAATGAGTGGAACAAAGTAGAAAGAGTTGAAAAGAAGGACTGAAGAGTGCAAGTAATTCTTCATCTTCCCACGACTTCCTTGCTTGCAGAACTGGTGGAATTATATTTATATTGATTTGGTCAAGATGTCAGAGCAAATAAACTGCTTTGGTGCAGTAAGTAAAGCATCTCATTACTGGGTGAAGGATCTTTAGGTCAGCAGAGTGGTTTGTCAGCAGAAGATGCTCAATACTCTTTTGACTACAAAGGAACTGGAGCTGGTGAGCTGGTAAGAGTAGACTGCCACATCACCATCCTCATGTACTGCCTAGGTGTGTGTCACCTGTGTACCACCTTTGTTGCCACTGTTGTAGCCTTGGTCTGTTCATCTGACATTGAGGGGCATGGGGAAGTTGAGCCAATTAATTATCAGCTTGGTTCATGTTCCAACAGCAACATCGCAAGAGATTCCCTCTTTTCTTGTGGAGCAACCAGGATGGTGGTGTTCCATTGGCATAATATCTTCTCCAATCTGACCACCAGATCTCGAGATTGCTCTCCTTCTGCCAGATGGATGCTGCTCCTTGCCATTCCCTTGCACCATATGGTTTCAATGCTGGATGTTTAGCTATTTACAGCAGGGCGCTAGTGAATATTTTACTTCATTTTTTTCCTCCCCATCAAAACAAAATGGGAAAAGGAAAGGATAACTAAAGGGGTGAGATGAGAGCTAGCTACCTGCTATGAGGTGTGCCTTTGTGTGCATGGGAAGGCGTGGCAGGAAGGACAGTGAATAGCCCATGGAGCTAAAGGAAGGGATAGGCAGCAAGGGATATATGCGTGGGTCCTTTATATGTGATATGATGTGCTTTTGACTGATTTGGATGTAGAGAAGGTTTTTTTTGTTTATTGTGTTCTTTGGTGAAGGATTGCTTATTTTCTTTGTTGTATCTGTGTGCATGTACACGTACTTGTTTGTATGAATGCATGTATATGTATGATATGTATGTCAGCTACAATTGTGAGACTCTCAGAAGCTTGCAGTAATTAAGGAAAAACACTTGAAATAAACCATTCATTTTAAAATGTATTTAAAATCTATAAATTTATTGATCCCAAAATGTCAATAAAAGCAAACAAATAGACATCCTATCCCTTACTAAAGGTCCTTAGAAGAATTCAATTTTTAAAAAGTTTCCAGACCAGGGGATGGGGGGGGGGCAGGGGAGAGAAGGAAGACAACCTGATTTCTAAGGAGGCTTTGGCACTGCTGTACCTCGTGGAATTGGGAGATCAGCACATCTGAATTGGATAGGTCAACTCCTGTAGGAGGAGGCCTCTGTAAATATCTGTACATACGCCTTGCCTTATTTATGTGTGTGTGTGTGTGTGTGTGTGTGTGTGTGTGTGTGTGTGTGTGTGTAGACAGGAGAGAGAGAAGATAGAGATATAGGTAGGTAGATATGTATGTGTGTATATAGAGATTATATATATATAGATAGATAGAGATAGATAGATAGATAGATAGATAGATAGATAGATAGAGATAGAGATATATAGAGATAGATAGATGATAGATAGATAAATAGATAGAGACAGAGATAGATAGATAGATGGATAGATAGATAGAGATAGAGATATATAGAGATAAGAGATAGATGGATAGATAGATAAATAGAGATAGAGATAGAGATAGAGATAGATATGGATGGATAGATAGATAGATAGATAGATAGATAGATAGATAGATAGATAGATAGATAGATAGATGATAGATGATAGATGAAAGGGAGGGAGGGAGGGAGGGAGAGAGAGAGAGAGAGAGAGAGAGGGAGAGAGGATCATAGATAGTTATCATAGTAGTTTTGTCTTTTTGAGCATCCTCAGTTCTGTTTTGTGAATTAGGAATTTCCTTGTGTTTTACAAGAACAAATACATGATCTGGAATTTAGCCCACTACAAGATATTTTAGGAAGCAAATTCAACCTCCCGCTGATCAGTTGTCAGCTTTATCAAGTGCTTTCCATCATGTCAGTCTTGACTTCCTCTTGCTGCTCTGATAAGTTTTAGTACAGCAGGAGAAGTTAAGACCTGGAAGAGTGCACTTTGCAAGTGGATTTGAAGCCAAGTCTGATATTACCTCCTCATATTGCTTCTTTTGATGGGGCTATTGGAACAGAAAAATCAATTTAATAGAACAGTTTAGTGTTTTGTAATGTGTTTATTTCCCACCTTCCATTCAAGAGCTTAATGTGCTGTACACATTATGTGTTTTCTACTTCTGTTTTTCTCCACATCAGTGGATGAAGGCCGAAAGAGAATAATTGGGCTGAAGCTGTCTAATAAACTTCCATGGTTATAGTTAGACTAGAACCTGAGTTTCTCTGCTCCTCATTCAAAACTTTAACCACAGCACCACCATACCAGCTAACTTTGTTTGGACAAACATTTGAACAAAATAAACCAAGATATTGGTCTCTATTTTCTTCCTAAAACAGGAAGAGTAATATTTATATTGCAGGATAATCTTGGGGAAGAAAACCAATAATGAGAAATGATATTTTTAAAAAAGCATATTGATGTGCAAGAGCCAGTTTAGTGTAGTGATTAAGGAACCAGGCCATAAACTGAAAGGCTATGAGTTCTAGTCTTCCCTTAGCCACAAAACCAGGTGGGTGACTGTGGGCCAATCTCTCTCTCTTAGCCCTAGCAAGGAAGCAGTGGAAGACAACTTTAGAAATATTTCCAAGAAAACTGCACGGATTTATGCAGGCAGGCACCAGGAGTCAACACTGACTCAAGATACCAAAAATATAATAATAATAATAATAAAAATACAAATACAGATGTACACTTTTGAAAATCAGGAACCATGGTTCACCCAGAAGAAATCTATCAGTTTCAGGATGTGGGTTAAGGAAGATACATATAATGTAGTCTGAATTTATTTCAAAACATCTTCTTAAGAAACAGATGCATATAATGTGTAGGAGGTGTGTGAATCACATTTGTTTGGAAAGCTTGTCTTTTGAGGTATTTGTGTATTTGTTCATTGGATATCAGAGAATACCAAGAGGAATGAAAGCAAACCTATGGACTTTTTGATGCTTCCCTTTTCACTTAAACTGTACGAAAGTCACAGATGCATTATAGCATATTTAGCCTTCAGTCCACAAGCTTTCAGTTCCATAGTTCCATAAACAAATTATTCATTTGTTGTATGAATATGTAATATAATTTGATTATATGAATAATTCATATTCATATAATATCACTGTACAAGTTGAATTTTAATGAGCTCAAGAAACATTAATGATAAGGACCTAGTCCTGCATGGAGATTATGTAGCTAGGCTTGTGTTTGCAATATAGCAGGGGGCAAAGGAAAGCAAGTAGACATTGGAGTTGATCTTGGATTTATGCCCTCCAAATTCAATCTGTGACCTGGTCAAATCTGATGCACCTTCTCCCAGCAGATCTAGTTCCCATCTCCCCTGTGATATTTTAAATGAAGAAAAATGGCCATTTGTATTTAAATAAGAGAAGTTGCAGAGTACAAGGTTAGCTTCCAGAATCTTACATATAGGGATGAACTGGGCTCAGAGTTAGACAAACCAGATCTGGGCTGCAAAACTCTGAGTGATAATTAGATTAAAGCAAAGAGAAAAAACTGAAGGCAAAAGGAGGAGGGGATGGCAGAGGATGAAATGGTTAGATAGTGTCATCAATGCAATGACCATAAATTTGGGCAGACTCTGGGGGACAGTGGAAGATATGACTTAGCGACTGAACAACAATAACAACAGAGAGAAACAAGAAAGCTCTGTTGCTGTGCTGCCCTCTAAAGGTCACCCAGAGTTTCTCAGGCCACATCAAGTATCCATACTGACATGGGAGTTATATGCTCCCCTCAAAATATCCTCTAAAATCCAGAATGTTATGCAGTGATGTGTGGTCTTCCTGTATTCTTTCTTCATGCAGCCCATTCTCTTTCCCCATCTAGTTTTTTTCCCCATGTGGTCTCACCTATAAACCTTTCGTTAGTATTTATTTCCACTCATCCATTCTATAGTGTGTTAATCTGTCTTTCTTACTCTAATACTTTTGAGATGTTTGTTAGTATAAAGGTAGCCTTTAGGTATTTTAAATGACAATAATAAAATAGAAGAAGATGGTTGTCAAGCATCTTCCTCCAATTATACCTGACTGGCAGAGATTTGTGCATATATTTTTGCTCCCATGTGTAGACCCTTTTCTCTATCAAATTTAGTTGCTTGAAACAGGAGAAACTGAGGGACTGATTGCCCCTGACTTTCCTTATTATGATAGCTCTACTTTTGGGCATTACCTGGAATTTTGATGAAAAATGAAAAGTAGGGCAGTGAGGGGATTACAAAAGAGTAGAGAAGATCCCCGAGTCTCAGTTTTTAATCATAAAAGGATTAGGCAGTAATATCTAATCTTCCATCCTCTTTGGTCTTCCTAGTTTCAAATAAGATAACTGTACATAATGTCAGTCTTCCTTTTTGTAGCCTCCCTCTTCCCAGGATATGTGAAAAGTGAAATTTTTGAAAGAAAGGATCGTGGGAAGGGTCTGCCAGGATTCGGTGAAGAGATGAAGTAGAAGCTTGAGCTTTTATAAAGATGCAATGGCATGTGGGAATGACCTTGAGGGACCAGGGGAAGAGATGTTGCCTAGGGAACAATCAGATAAAAAGGGAGAGCCCTCCACAACTGCTTAATGGGCAAAGAAAGAAACTTAAAAAGGGATCCACCCTAAATATCAGATTGTTAAAAGTGACTGTGGGAGATTTGTATTTTCAGACTTGCAAGTTTCTGTTAATGTAGCCTTAAAGTAAAGTAGAATTAACTCATCTGGTTGTGTTTCCTGTTTTTTTTTTTTACCTGGGAGGGCTGACAAAAACTGAGGTGAGCTTTATGCTACAGAGGACTGGTTCTTGTGCAAGGGAAGGTATGTAATTTTCCCCCACTCTTCTGACAGCAATAGGCCTTGTATCTCCTAAAATGCTGCTCCATTTTGAGATAAAGGAATCTTAAATTGAATATAGGATATGGTATAGAAACCTATATCAAGTATAGAATATGATGCAGAAACTTGCAGAGGGTTAAGAAGAGCACAAAAATCAGAAAGTCTGCCTTGCATTTGACTGATACAAAGTCATTACAGGATCATAACTACACTATGCATATTCTGATCACAATAAAACAGTGGGGTGCTATTTGGAGAAAACTGAAAACTCTTTTCATGAGAGCTATATCTGCTTATTACAGAACTAGTTGGAAAAATCTTCATGAGCAACTGTAATTATTATAACTCTGCTCTTATACTTTGTGATAGGTTTATCTAACTTTGCCACTGTTTTTCCTTTTGTCACATGTAACCTATGCAGATTTTGACCTATTGGTAAAGGCATTAATTATAGTGAATTTTGTTTAATAACAGAAAGTACAGGGATCAGCAGATCCTGGGAACTAGGAGGAGGAAATGTGAGTGGAAAGAACATTTTAAACATCTTTTCCCTTTAAGGATCATTCATAAGTCCTGATTTGTGTAAACAAGCTTTTAGAACCACAAGTGAACATGATTAAGCCTCCTCCAAAGGTTAAAAAAAGTAAAGAATTGAGCTGAGATGTATTTGTACTTAAGGATGATTCACATGTCCAAAGTGTCCCTTCAAAAACCACTGGAAAATCTGCATGTGTTGTTTTCCTGACCCCAGTGAGCCAGTTAGATGCAGCTGTCACTGTTGGCATTATACATTGAAAGCTTAATTGTGTTTGGTGCCAGTTGCAGATGACTAGAGATGACTGAGATCAGTCATGTGCAATGATTTTGAAGGGTTTTCTCATTCCCCAATGGACACAGTATACAGTGGCTGTCATCCAAATATATGGAAATGGGGATGGTATCATTAAAGTAGATCTTGGCATAGCAATTAGCAATTGCTCATTCATTTCCTTCCTTCAATTTCTGGGTAGGTTTTCTTTTCAGATAGTATTAACAGATTTTTCATCAAATAACTATTTTCAAATTATTTTTTTAAAAAACCTGTTGCACATTGTAATCATATGCATTAGATTATTGCAATGCAATAGTAACGGGGCCATAGAACCAGAAATTATATATTAGTATTTCCTTTTCCCACACTGCACAACAGCTATCTTGCTAGTTTCTCCAATGCAGGGGAATCTGAAGATTTACTGCCTATGAAACTGTCATGTGGGTATTTGAGTCAAATGGCTCTGATTGAGTTGTTTTCAGTGGGGTTCAGCATGCTGAATCATTGACTCATCTCTCCTGGGAGCAAAGCAATGAAATATAAGCTACATAGTCTGAACTGAACATGTCCAAAAGGCTATCTAAACATTAGAAATAGATGAAGTTACCTAGAGAATCTTCTTTCTTTCTTTCTTTCTTTCTTTCTTTCTTTCTTTCTTTCTTTCTTTCTTTCTTTCTTTCTTTCTTCCTTCCTTCCTTCCTTCCTTCCTTCCTTCCTTCCTTCCTTCCTTCCATTTGATTGTATCTATGGAAAATGAAAGTTCCGATCAGCCTTCATACCTTTAATGCTTTAAAATAACAAAGTTGGAAGGGATTTTGGATCCAGCTTCTTGCATGAACTGGAGACCTATACCATTTCAGACAAATGGCTGTCCGGTCACTTCTTGAAAGCCTGCAGTAATGGAGCACCCACAACTTCTGAAGGCAAGCCATTCCACTGGTTGATTGTTAGGAAATTTTTCCTTAGTTCTAGGTTGGTTCTCTCCTTGATTAATTTCGATCCATTGTTTCTTGTCTTGTCTGCTGGTGCTTTGGAAAATAGTCCCCCCCTATCTTTGTGGCAGCCCCTCAAATATTTTAACACTGCTATCATGTCTTCCCAGTCCTTCTTTTCACTAGACTAGACATATCTAACTCCTGCATACTTCATATGTTTTAGCTCCAAGCCCCCTACTCATATATTTCACACTTGTACCCTAATTGAAAATGTGCAACTAGAAATTATTTATTTAACAATTTGGAAAGAAATCTGTAATTATGTTGATTATTTGTATTTCTGATTCTGAATGAGAAAACACACGCATAAAGTTTTCTGCCAGTGATTTTTATTCATCTGAATTTATGCTGCAGGTTTACATTGTGACTCTTCCAATTGGAAGAGCTTTTAGGAAAAGAAAGGAACCATTTTTGGACTGTTATGAATTCTGCTAGTAACTCAGAAAGATCAATTTATTACGGCAAAACACTGACACATCAAATATTCAACAGGACCAGATTACATTGGTAATGTTAGAAATATTTTATAAAATACTAAATAGCATTAGTTTCCACTTCTTTAGAAGTATTGTGAATTAGCAAATGTTCTAAGAGCAACCATTTATTTTCCTATTGGGAAACCAGTATAAATAACATAATAGCAGTTTATGAAGTATGTATCCTTAGTTCATACTAATGCTATTCTGAAAATTCATTTAGCAATTTTAAAATCATTCTCTGTATAAAATTGTGGAAAATCTTTTTGTAAGACTACATTAGTTAAATTTCTCTTGCTTGGATGAAAAGATCTTGCACTGACCTTAATGCATTTGCCTTCCATTGTACAAGCATCTCTCCTGCAGTCTTCAATATCCCTGGCTGTCTGCTTAAATCCCAAGGCAAAGAAGACATGGGAAGGGAATTGTTCCATTCTACTTTTTCAAAAGCTTGGAAGAGATGGCAGGGGGATCAATTTAATTGAAAAGTAAGTGGTAAAGCAAGATTAAACAATTCCATCAAAAAGGGACATGTTAGAAATTCTAAAGAATTCTGGAAATGAGATGGAAAATGGGCCTTTTTTTGTAGGAAAAGACAACTTTGGAAATTGGGTAACAGATTCTGGGAGAGGATTAATTTAAACTAGTTCGTAATTTCCTTTTCAATGCTAGTTCCTCAATGAGATTAAAAAAATACTAGACAAAATTCTCTGTAATTAGAGCTTAGAACCTTCTTCTTATTTCCATATCAATAACTATATTCTAGCTCCTCAAAATTTCAGAGTAAAATGAGGAAGGAAAATTCATCCAACTGACCAATGAAGAAGAGGAAAAAATACCTCTCCCATCAGCCTCCAGTTCCATTGTCTCATTTTCCCCCTGCAATTACTTTTATACTAAAGAGCTTACACTCTCTGATCTTAGAATATAATAGAATCATATAATAGAATCATAGGGCTGGAAGGAACCTTGGAGGTCTCCTAGTCCAACCCCCTGCCCATGGCAGGAGACTTTATATCAATCCAGACAGAGGGCTATCCAATCTTTTCTTGGATTGATGGAGTGATGGAGCACTCACAACTCTGGGAGACAAGCTGTTTTATTGGTTAATTGTTTCATTGTCAGGAAACTTTTCCTTAGTTCCAAGTTGGATCTCTCTTTAATTAGCTTCCCCCACACTTGCTTCTTGTTTTGTGTAGGACAGTAGCAAAGTCATATAATGATTACTCCTGATGGTAAGGTGCTCTAGTATTTTACTACTTGGTGTGAGATGGAGGCAGGACAAGATGAACTTTCGTGCCAATGGGAGCCCTTCCCATTTTACATTTTAAGTGAAAATGTTGCCCTACATATTCAGAGCTTAGCTGACTATGGAAGGAACTTCTGTCAGATATTGTGCAGTGTTGGTTTTATATCCATAGGATATATAAGGGTTCTTCACTATAACATTTCAATGTTAAATGAACCTAATTTATCCTATCTGGACTAACACAGAAATAAAACACAGTTATCCTTCTGTTTTCACTCTTTTTCAAAGAGTGAAACTATATTCCATCAATATAGTTCTTCATTTTTGAGAAATAATGTATACAAATATAATATATACCAGACATACGGTATATTTGATGAAACAGAATTAAAATAATGCAAATGTCTAGCAATTTAAAAAAAAATTGCTAACAACTAAGGTGGAATATACTTATGAAGAAACATGGAAGAATGATATTAAGCAAAAATAAACCAGTTCTCCCTTGGTGCTACTCAAGAAGCAAAGAAAATAGAAAAAGGCCTAAAGCATAAAGTTGGAAAACCAACACATGACTGAACCTGCCCCCTTGTCATGCTTTATATTTTGATAGTCTTATGATCATAGAAAGGATTGTAATAGCAATTGTATTTTCTACTCTAGTTCCATTTTGCTTTTTTTTGGTACAAAAAAAGCAACTGTAAATTGTTAGCAGTTCACTGCCATCCCAGTCTGTCAATGTGCACAAGATCTATAAATCTTGCTGGCCATTCATCTGTCTGTCTTGATATATCAGAGAGGGCTTCCACTTTTCCTACTTATTTGAACTTTCAGAGCTTGTCCTTCGAATGAATAATGTTCAGTTCACTGCTGTAAAAATAAAATCTCATTCTAGTGGCAGAGAAGAACAATTTGTTGTCCTCTTTGTTAGACCTAATATGTATAAACTGTGTGTACTGTGACACTACTATTCTCCTTTAGATACATTTCCTTGTCTTTCTTTCTGAAGTCTTTCATTGAAATGTCTTGCTTTATAATATGTTGCATTATTTTATTTATTAACTATCATAGTTACCAAATAGAAGATGGCCGTGAACTTAAGATGATTCTTCCTAGATGAAAAGTAGATTGAAAAAGGATTGGAACACATTTGTGTGCAGTGCCCAGCTTCCTCACGTGGTCAATCTAGGACTGTCAATGCCAGAAATATTCCTTCTGTTTGCCTGGCAAATGGATTCATTTAACATACTTGTAGATGCCTGAAGACTGGTAAGTGATTAGAAATACCCATCAGAAGCTATACTCCAAAACAAGAGAGGACCAGCTGATGTGGTTTTAATTTTCAAAAAAGAGAAAAAGTGGATCCAGGAAACCACAGACAAATCAGATTGACACCAATCCCTGGGGATATCCTGAAAAAGATAACCAAGCAGTGGATGTGTGAGCATCTATAAATGAACAAGATAATTACTAGAAACCAATACAAGTTAAAGTTAAAAACAGATCATGCCAGATAAAACTGGTGTTGGACCCCAGATAAAAATTGCCTTCTTTTATAAAGTGATTAAAGTGGATCAGGAAAGTACTGTGGACATAGTGTACCTGGACTTCAGATGAGAGGAAAGAAGGGGACGTCATCAAATTTGCAGATGACACCAAACTGGGGGAATTGCCAACACTTTAGAAGATAGACCAACTTGAACATTAGGCCCTATTCAACAAGATGCATTTCAGAGGTCAGAAAAGCAAGGCCCTGCACTTAGGCAGGAGAAATCAAATGCATAAGTATAGAATAAGTGGTACCTGGGACAACAGAGGTAATGGTTAAAGTCTAAAACATCTGAAAGAAACAAGGTTGCCTATCCATGATCAACAGAGGGACCATGCCAAAGTTGACTGTAATATAGGCAATCTAACTTGTTTTTATGTTACAAAGACAAAGCATTACCCATGAACAGTTGATAATAATTTGCAAAAGATATGCAATGCCCATCTGATTGTCATTTAGAGGGACCTGCATGTTTTTTTCAGGTATTTCCATATAGGAAAAAAAAAAAGAGAATATAGGAAATGAATCCCTAGTTGAAAGAAGCTATTTTGTTTTGTTTTTGCTGTGGCGGTAGTTGGTGATAGATTTAGAAATGGAGAATTAATCACTTAAATGTTTGTATTCATTTTTAAGCACTCTTCATATGATTGATGAAACTGAGTAAATAGCAGTGAAAAGTTCATTTTCCTCTTTTGCCACATGTCATGGAAAGCATCAGCTAAGCAGTAAAATGCACACTTGAGAGAACAATGAATCTAGCTTTCTCCATAATAACTTGAAGGCTTACACAATGTGGTTATTTACATCCTTATAAATTTCACAAAATTCACTGAACAGATGGTGAATGAAAATAAAGTCTCCCTTTAATTCTCCCATAAACTAACTCAGATGGAAAGTTTTCAGGATTTTGTAGATTATATAAAATCACAACATAGGTTAAAATGGTGGCAAATAAACAGGGTATTCCATATGAATAATTACTTGGAAATAATAAATCAATGAGACCTAAAAGCAAAGAAGCATGCTTCAGACTGAAGGGCTCACATGGAACAAAACCCATAAAGAAAAGGGATGATTTTGTGGTGCTCCACCTCTCTGGAAGCAGTTTCCTCTCAGCCTGGCTTGGGTACCAGGAATTTTCATCACTGGAAGATTAAATTATATCAAGTTGGTGGCTTGTTTAACAATATTTAGCGGAAGCTGGATGGCATTGTGAGATACAGAGCCACAGGGATACTGGTATTTGCAGCCATGCCACTTCAACCTTACTTTTAGAGTAGTAAAAGAAAAAAAACCACCTTGAAAAATATTAGTTAAAAGACCGAAACCTGTCCCAATCATGCAGAATATAAAGGGCAGCCTTTATCATATATTTAGAATATTGAGAATTGAACGGAACTCCACTGTACTCTGCCCAGAAGTCTGTAATTTCATTACCATGAGACCCTAATAAAGAAGTTGAATGCTGGAAAAAAACAAAGTGCTACCTGACTGGCTACTCATAGTCTCAGAAAGCTTGTTACTCCACTGACTGCCTTCACACTCCTCCCCCCCACTCAACTTCAGTGAGAAACCTTTCAGTGAGAAATCAACTCTTTGCGGAATCAAAGGGCTCCTTTGAAACTTTGTCCAGCCCTATAAAATATAACTATTATATATTAATATTTATTATAATAAATATTAGGGTTAGTAGCAATAGCTACTAAAGTAGTGTGCCTTGATGTAGCCCAAATTAAGTGTTGGAAGAATCTCATTTCTTTCATCAGAATAACATCACAGTGCCATGTTCTAAACTCCTCCCTTTGGGGCATGTATACCGTACACCAACACATGTAGAAGAGAAGCAAGGTGGGTGTAGCTATAATGCAAAATTGTTTTCATCAGTTTAACATCTGTGATCCATAGATATCACTAAGCCAAACTCTTAGCAGGGCAGGCTTATTAGGCTCTTAGCAAGGGGTCTTCAAACTTGGCCCTTTTATGACTTGTGGACTTCAACTCCCAGAATTCCTCAGCCAGCGTGACTGGCTGAGGAATTCTGGAAGTTGAAGTTCACAAGTCATAAAAGGACCAAGTTTGAAGACCCCTGTTCTTAGCCATGCAGTTCCTCAGATCTTAATTTAATGCTCACCTGCTAATTTTTCTGATATCTCCAAATTCTTCTTGGAGACTGGAACATCTGATTTTCTTAGGGAAGTTCAATAGCTTTTTTGCTGACAGTTCCAAAGCCATCTGAGATAGAGCTCAGTTTCTCAAAATTCTCATCTTGGATTAGACCAAACATACTAGTCTGCTTTCTAGATTCTCTTTCTCTTTCCATCTAAGGCCATGAAACAATGAACTGAAGAAAGTGATAACTATCATCCTACCTGACAAACCCTGGTCCAAGGTCTCACCCAGTCCGTGCCTCGTCAGAAGAAAGCAAAGGGTTTGAGAGATTAAAGAAGTCTCTAACTTTTCTGGCTGCATTAACTTCTGGCTTGTTCCAGACTAGAGAAATGAGTACTCAGCCTACATGAGAATACTTGGACTTGTAGTGCTGACATATCTGGATGTTAGAGGAAATTGACTTAGAAGGACCAGACTTGCTATGTAGGCTTAGAAATTGAGGAAGGCATTCATGGGGTATGATTTATTACTGATTGTCATTTTGCCAATCTGTATGAGTTTTTATAGCTATCTTATATGATGGTCAAAAACTATTTGTTTGACTAATACATTGAACAAGATTGACAGAGCAGCACTGCATGCTCAGTAGCTAGCAATACAATTTTTTCTACTCTTCTAAGTGGCTGATCAGCAGTTCCTAAACTAAGACTCCACAGCCAAGTTTATTTATACCAAGTAAATGCAAGGTTTTGTTCAGTAATATATTTAAGTAGAAAGTTCATGATCCTGCAAATAGGTATCAGCCTAGAGGAAATCCCTGTTCAAACAAGGAATAATTTATATGTTATTTTGGCATGTAATTTCACCCCTGCTGATCTGGAAACTCATTACAAGGGAGCAGGGATTGCTAATCAAGATTTCTAGGATCTATTCCCTTTCTGATAAGCCCATACGCCATTATATTATAATCTTCAGCTGCTATCAGCTGCTATCTAGTCTTACCATAAATGATAAAATGTTACATGGTGTTCTATGGCCCTTCTAAGTATAAATGAATAACAGTAAATCATTTAGAATAAATTAACTTCTTTTGGGTTCTCCATTTCAAGCACATTCTTTACTGTATAGTATTTACTAACATATGAAGTCTCTTCCCTACATTAAAACAGAAGGGCCAAAATTACAATTATTTGTCCACCTTGTAAAATATTGATACTTATCCTGTTTTTAGTATTTATTTCAGCTTCTGAATTTCATTCTCCTAATATCTAAATGGTTATCACACATAAAAGTGGGTGGATTTAGTCTCTATTGCTCCAAGGGCAGGATTAGAAGCATTGGAAGCTGTTGTTGTAACCATCGCTGGAGGTAAAGAAAAGATTGGACAACATTTGTCCAGGATGGTGCAAGGTCTCCTGCCTTGAGCAATGGGTTGGATTAGAAGACCTCCAAGGGGACTGGAGGCTAAAACTTACAAGGAACAGTTTCTGGAATTGGGTATGTCTAGTCTAATGAAGAGAAGGATGAGGGGTGACATGATAGTGTTCCAATATCTTAGGGGCTGCCACAAAGAAGAGGGAGTCAAGCTATTCTCCAAAGCACCTGAAGGCAGGACAAGAAGCAATGGATGGAAACTAACCAAAGAGAGAAGCAACCTAGAACTAAGGAAAAATTTCCTAACAGTTAGAACAATTAATCAGTGGAACAACCTGCCTCCAGAAGTTGTAAATGTTCCAACACTGGAAGTTTTAAAGAAGAGACTGGACAGCCATTTGTCTGAAATGGTATGGGGTCTCCTGCCTGAGCAGTGGGTTGGACTAGATGACCTCCAAGGTCCCTTCCAACATCATCATCATTATCATTATCATCATCATCATCATCGTCGTCATTATTGTTGTTGTTGTTGTTGTTGTTGTTGTTATTATTATTATTATTATTATTATTATTATTATTATTATTATTATTATATGCCCTAGGATTCTATGAAAGGATTAAAAACTACAAACAAGGAGATTCAGGCAAGATGTTAGTGAGCACTTTCAGATTGTTAAGGTGTAAATCATGGTTGCCATATCTAATGGTGATTTTTCTATCACTGGAGATCTTCAATCAGAGATTCAATGGTAATCTGTTACAGGTGCTAAATTGGATCCTGAGTAAGGAGTTGGACTTGATGATCTCTAAGATTTTATACAATTCTAGGATTTTATGATTCTCATTCAGATAAGATAAGATAAGATAACCTTTATTGTCATTTTTATACTGTGGGCAC
>NW_015386357.1:555550-612695 GCF_001527695.2 Protobothrops mucrosquamatus
GCCCGCTCTCAAAGTGAAACACATACATGACACACACCTAAACATACTATGAACAACATATGTATAGACCCACATCCCTACATATATGTAGCAAATAAATATTAAATATTGTCCATCTTGAATATATAACGGAAGGAGGAAGCTTGAGAGTTCGCAAGGTTAATGCTGTATGGAATGAAACTCTGGCTGAATCTGGATGCTCTGCTTCGGATACCACGAAGCCTCCTCCCAGAAGGTAACAAGGAAAACAGGTCATGAAGTGGATGTGTAGTGTCCCAGATAATCTTACGGACCCTGCTCAAGCAGTGCTTCTGTGATATGTCCTGGATGGGAGGGAGCGAACTGCCAATGAACTTTTCGGCCATTCTCACCACTCTCTGCACCGCCTTCCTGTCTGAAGCAGTGATGCCTCCAAACCAGACTGTGATGCTGTATGACAGGATGCTCTCGATTGTCCCCCTGTAGAAAGTGGTCAGGACAGGGGAAGGAAGATGTGCTTTTCTCATGTGACACAGAAAATGCAGGCGCTGCTGTGCCCGCTTCACCAGTTTCTCACTGTTGAGCGACCAAGTCAACCTACTCGTTAGCTGCACACCCAGGAATTTGATGCTGGTAACTGTATCCACAGGTGAATCATTTATGCACAGAGAAGTGTGGCTGTGCCTGCCTTTTCTGAAATCAACAATGAACTCTTTGGTTTTTCTGGTATTTAAAACTAGGCTGTTTTCCTTACACCAGTTCACCAACTCTTCAACCTCCTTGCGGTAAGCTTCCACCTTGTCATCCTGAATAAAGCCCACTACTGTTGTATCATCTGCAAACTTCACAATATGGTTGGTGGCAAACCTAGCACAACAATAATGGGTCAACAGGGTGAACAGCAGTGGACTTAGGACACAATCCTGAGGAGAACCTGTGCTCAAGAAAATGGTATTAGAGATATTTGTTCCAACTCGCACATATTGGGGCCTGTTGGTAAGAAAATCAAGAATCCAGTTGCACAAAGGAGTGTTTAAGCCTAAAAGGCCCAGTTTGTCTACTAGATGCTGAGGAATGATTGTGTTAAATGCTGAACTGAAGTCGACAAACAGCAAATGCACATGAGTATTTCTTTCCTCTAAGTGCTTCAGGCTCAGATGGAAAACGGAAGAAATAGCATCCTCCGTAGAGCGATTTGGTTGGTAGGCAAACTGAAGCAGATACATGGATAAAATAACATTTAAAAATATGGGTTAAATATTTACATATTTCCATCTTGGCTATATATATTAAATCTGACTCTTCCCCAAATAACTGTATATTCAGAAAAATGCTATCATCTCATACTCAGGATTATGAAAGTAAAATAGCAAATGGTTAACCAATGTGGTTAGCCCCAACCCTATTGGCTTTTAGAAAAAATGTTATTTCCCAAAGCATTTAGTGATTATTACAGTTACTGTTGATTTTTGTTGTTGTTGTTGTTTTTGTAAACTGCCCAAAGTCACACTGTTTGAGTTCAATCATCAGACAGGTTCTTTAAATATTAGATGAAAATGATGATGATAAAAATTAGTACATTCAGAAGTAGTACACTCAGAAAAGTTTTGCTCTAATTTGATGGTATTGCTCATAAAAGATATAAAGCCAATGAGATAGCTATTTTGTCAAACTGAAAAAAATTAGGCTTTCAAATGAACTTGGACAATAACTTGGCATAATTTCATTAATCTAGATTTCTGTAAACTGATACTTTTAGATATGTTGGTACCCCAGTGAACAACAATAAATCTTAAATTGAGCAAAGCTGCCTTAAAATAGCCTGCTTAAAACCCCTCTGTCTACTGTCTGCATACTGATATTGTTAAGCTCAAGGTCAGCAGATTTTGTTACTGTTTGTAATTTGGTATTGACCCGCTATTGCCTGTTTGCGCTCAATTTTAAGAAAAAAAGTCATCAATTAGAATAATCCAACAAGTGTCATTACAAATTGATTTTCAAATTTAAATGTCAGTGCCTTTGCATATCACATCTAGAATAAAATGGATTTTTGTTTACCGCTCTACACACTAAGACTCAGCATTCTTTGCCAAAAGAAACTATTGCATTTATCTGTTTTGGTGTGTTGCTCAAAAATTGCATTTCTTCCCCTCCTTCCCCCAACAAAAGCTTCCTCATTTAAAAGAAATTTGTGCAAGACATTTTTGGTCTATTCATGATTCACAACAGTAAATTTCTTCTAGGAACCTTTTCCTTCTTCCTTTAAGATTGCTTGAACAACTAAACTTTAACATAGACTAGGTAATGTATCATTGATGTAGACCAGTGATGGTGAACCTTTTTTGAGACCAAGTGCCCAAAACCTGGCCCCACCCCCGCTCCACCCCTGCCCCGCCCCTGCTCCGCTCCCCCATGCCCCACCCCGCCTGCCCGCAGGGCCACTCACCGCCTCCAGGGCCCGGCGCAGATCACCCAGGCAGCCTAGCAGCGCTATGGCGGTCACACCCTCTGCCTGCGCCTTGCAGCATCAACTGTGCACAATGGGGTGTGAGGGCAGAGTCTTGTCTACGCTGCCTGGCTGCCATGTCCTTGGCTGCGCTGCTTCTCGTGGGTCATGCTCAGGGGCGACTCTCCTTCAGGGAGGCTGCTGGAGAGAAGGGGGTCACGGGGGGAGGCGAGGCTGGGGCAACGGCACATGTGCCCACAGAGAGGGCCCCGAGTGCTGCCTCTGGCACCCATGCCATAGGTTCGCCAACACTGATGTAGACTGATGGAATTTAGTAGGAAAAATAAAATTTAAATATCAAGCTGTAAAAGGAGATTTTTAAAAGTATCTTAGCACTGACAATGACCTGGTCTGAAACTTTTTTTTCTGCTTAGCCATGAGCCTCTTTCCATAAAAATGTATCTAATATACACAGGAAGATATTTTAGTTTCCCAGTGAAACAGTTCTTATCCTACAAAAATATTGTGAGTGAATGCTACCTAGCTAAACACAAAGAATAACGTTTCACATAAAGTTTTGGTGTGCTACATGCTCTTAATCATGCCTGGAGACAACATATTAAGCTCAAAAAGTTAGACAAAAAGATGCTGTATGGTATTTCAGATTTCAGGTATATTTTTGCAATTTTCCTATTCTAAGAAAATTGCTTGACATTCAACTCATTCATGCTACAAAAAAGAGGATGAAGTTTTATATGACAACCTTCTCAACTTAAGCTTTAGGTGTTTGCAGCTTTCTGTCTTTTTCTGAATGTTTTTAAGTGTGTCAAACATATACATAAAAACTTGATCTAACTATTTTATATCTGGATTGTGGTTTCCCAATATGTATTTAGGTTTTTTATGATGACATTTTGATGTTCTTTTATTCCATTTTAATTAGCACATTTTACAGTTTGATGTGATCAATAGAATCTAAAGCTGTTTTATAACTAAGGAATCACATACTTTTAAAAAAAAATATTATTTAGATTTTTCAGTTATTTAGCATACATCAGCAATGCTGTACATGTAAAGTCTCTTGTTCTTTGGCCTTTTCAAAAAACGGCTTCAACATCTAGCATCTTTCTTCCCTTCCATCTTTCTAACCTGTGTTAGATGACCCTAAGAATTATTTTTCTTGCCTGTGAAATTAAGGGTATTTTACAATAGTTGGATGATTCTTCTTTTGTTATGTAGGCTGATCTCTTCCAATCCATTGGCCTTTATGTTCTTCAGATTTGTTGTTGTGGTTTGACTGGAAATTTTATATATTCCTTTTCTGCTGCTGTCCCTTTCAGCAGTTCATTATCTGTTTCATACTGTAGTTTTTGGCTAAATCTTTCCTGTAATAACTGAATTCTTTCAACTCCTTCTACCAAAGTAGTTAGTTTGATTTCTGTGTACTCTGTCTGGTGACATCTTTGTATATCAGCATCATTTTGGTTGTTTGAAAACGGTGTTAGCAATAAAGAAATAATTGGATTGGCAGAAATTGATCAATTGCTTCCTGCTTCTTTCTGTTTCCTAGGCCATGCAGTTCAATTACATTTTCCTCCTTAATATTTCCAGTTTGACATCCTCCAACTATGGCAGTACATCTTGCTAGCACGTTATGTGAATTTCTGATTAAACTTGACAATAAAATTCATCAATTTCCTTTTCTTCTGCATCAATGGTTAGAACATAAACGTGGATAATTTTCCTATTAAAGGGTTGTTCATGAAGTCTAGCTGATGTTATTTGGTCATTGATTGCACTGTAATCATGTTCTATATCCTTCTTGATTATGAAAGCAATGCCATTCCTTCTTTTTGTTTGTGTATGTGTATGTGTGTGTGTGTGTGTGTGTGTGTGTGTCCTGATAGTAAACAGTATGATCTTCTGACTGAAAGTGTCCAATTTTAGTCCATATCAATTCACTGATATATAAGATAAGAAGCCTACCTAACTCCTTTCATCTTTCACAATGTTCATGCTTCTAATGTTCTACATTCCCACTGTAATTTTATCTTGGCAGATTCATATTTTCTTTTCTTGCATGTCAACATCCACAAGTAGACATCCCAAAAGCTTTCATCTCATCATATCCTAATCACCATTAGTACTCCAAAAGATCCTCAGGTCTTTCTCAGTAGCATCTGGAGTGCCATCTGACCTGAAGGACACATCATCTGGCTCTATATCATCAATCACTTTACTCTGTCTGTTTTCTTGATAAAAATACAGAAGTGGTTTACTGTTGTCTTCTCCCATGCCGTATGAAATGGTGTATTTGCTGTTGTTACTTGCTTTAGCTTGCTTTAGCTGGGCAGCTGGGATGACATTCATGCTTGGTTGACCCTATTGGGATAATGTATGATTTAGCATAAACTTCTGATGTCCCTTTTTTCATCTATCCTATCCATTTTTCATTTTTTTTGGGGGGGGGTGTTGATGTGTGTGTTGATTTTAGATCATTTTATTCACCAAAGCACCAGAGGACAGGACAAGAAACAATGGTTGGAAACTGATCAAAGAGAGAAGCAACCTGGAATTAAAGATAAACTTCCTGACAGTGAGGACAATTAACCAGTGGAACAGCTTGCCTTCAGAAATCGTGGATACTCCATCACTGGAGATTTTTAAAAAGAGGCTAGACAGTCACTTGTCTGAGATGGTATATGTTCTCCTGCTTGAGCAGGGGGCTGGACTAGAAGACCTCCAAGGTCCCTTCCAGTTCTATTCTATTCTATTCTATTCTATTCTATTCTATTCTATTCTATTCTATTCTATTCTAAAAACAATGACACTTGAAGTTTATTATATTTGAATTTAAGTACAATGTCTTGTTGCCATAAACATAATTATTTAATGATAAATTATAATTCTTCTCTTCTGAATCTTTCTCCATTTTACCTCTTTAGATGGCTCTTGAATTACAACACATATCTTGTCCAATGTAATTAGCCTACAAGTTAAAACCTCCACAAAATTGCATTACTTTTTTTTCTTAAGAGATTCAAATGTAGGCTATATTGTTCAAATTGTTGTTAAGGTTGTATAATAGAAAAGTTTGATGCAATGCTGTGACAGCAAGCCTTTCTTAATTATTTTCACTGATAAAAACATAGTTCATCTGGATTCAGATAAAGTGGTCTTAAATGTTGGAAATTTATTAAATTTCTGATGGACAAAATATATGGGGCATTGATATAAAGATTTAACATAACATAAAATAAGGGGGAGGGAGAAGAACGGAGAAGCAAGTATTATTTAAATTAAGAAAGTAATTGAGATTGTTTCAATCACTAATGCTTCCTTTGTTCTTTGTTAGCAATTATAATTTTGTCTTGTAAGATAGCTAACAAATTGGCTTCTTCTGCCTTCTTCTTCTTTTTAAAGCAGAGAGCAGTTTCTTCACCAAATAAACTTCATTTATTTTATTGCAAAACCAAGGAGGTGTTTGGATGGAATTGTCACATGGAAAATAAGTTGCTGGCAGCTACAATCCTTCATACCAAATAGATGCCTATAATATATTTTGTTCAGTGAGGTATATGGATCACTGCTTTAAAGATGCAGAGAAGAGAGGAAAAGCAGACATGATTGTACATAAGTCTACAATTTTGCTGAGGTTGATTATTATTTTAGGTTGATAGTAAGATCAGGGAGGCTCTTAAAATGCTGCACCAATTTTAAATGGATGGCCATGCTGATTATCTTCTGAAAATCTATGGCTGCCAAAGTTAACTCCAAAATTTTATTCAAAGGAACATGACAGGATGCAATTGTGGCATTATCTTTCATTCTTTAACCAGGTATTTAATTTCTTTCCCAGGACTGACTAAAGGTTTGGCAATTCTATAAGATGGAGATACCCTTTTTGGTTTGTGTTGCTATTGTTGTGGAATGCTTTCCTCGGGGAAGACCATCCCTACTTTGTTTCATGATGAAGATTTGTTTCCTCCCTGAGCAGAAGTCCAAAGCATCTGACAGTTTCATCAAAATGATGAAGGAGCATTGCAATGTCGCAATGCAAGCTATGTCCCTTATGTAAATATGTGCTCATAGAAAAGGAGTTGGGGCATCACAATGTCATGACATTCATTTTGCTCCCCCTTCCCATCTCCATAGACACCTTTGTGAAAAATATTTTGAGTGATATCTGAATTTCTAGAGAGAGTAAGTGGGAAGAACAGGAAGTGGGAGCTATCAAGACTCAATTGACTTGTACAGAGGGGACACAATTATAAGACAAATATCATTGATACATGTTGGCACCTATTTTTTCTTTCTTCCATTTAACCATATCTGATTTTCAGAGGCTGCCTGGAAAAGTCCGTGCAATTTTCTTGGTAACGTTTTTTAGAAGTGGTTTGCCACTGCCTCCTTCCTAGGGCTGACAGAAAATAACTAATCAAAGGTCATCTAGCTGGCTTTGTGTCCAAGGTGGGGGTAGAATTCATGGTCTCTTGGTTTCTGCCTTGATGCCATAACAATTATTCAAAATTGGCTCTTACTCTTGGTAGTTATAGGAACACACAAAAATGCTATCTGTGGATGAGTAGAACCTTTGAAAAACCAGGACTCTCAGTGGCAGAGACAAAAGGTAATGTGCTATAGAATTTGTATATACACACTAGTTATGAAGCAATTAATCTGTTAGTTGTGGAACGGACACAGATCAAGATAGGGCTTTTCCTTTCAAGGCATGTTTATATCTTATCTACAGGCATCCAGTCATTTTGCTATGGCATCCAGTCATTTTGCTAATCTATTTTGCTACAGCAACTGGGAGAAAGTGATGGGTAAATAGACCAGTATTGGCAGAATAGACCAGTATCTTTTGAACTGCTTTGGAATATTTTAGGAAAGAAGTTGAGGGTGAAACTAAAAATTGCAGCATTTGTATTTAGTGTTTGGGATCTCCTCTCCTTCCTCTCCTCTCCTCTCCTCTCCTCTCCTCTCCTCTCCTCTCCTCTCCTCTCCTCTCCTCTCCTCTCCTCTCCTTTCCTCCCCTCCCCTCTCCTCTCCCTGTTCCACAAAGATGATAAGAAAACTGTATTGGGGTAATTACATGGCATGAGAAAAAGGACATTAATTCTTTCCTCGTGCCATCATTTTTACTTAAAATAGCCTCATCATCAGATTCTCTTTGCAAAATCGAATTAGTATTAATGAACAACTATGGGTACCAGTAGCATGCTTGGAGGAAGGGCCTTTCATTTAGAGGGCAATGTGGTGAAAAGTGTGAATTACTTCTTTCAGTCTTAATGTAGATCAGTCCTATTCCCCTCAAAAAAGGAAAACACAAAAATGCCCTTGCCCACACATTTAACCTAAGTTATGCCATTGTAAAAATATATTTATGAAACAAAAGGAATAAGAAAGAGGGAAAGGCACATACATACTGAATATTGGAAAAAAACACTTGGCATATAGTAAAATTAACATTGTTAAGTGTTTCTTATATGATTTTCACTGTGTATTTCTGTGGGCACTAAAATACTATAAAGTTTAAACTGACATGAATTTCACCCATAACCTTAACTAAATCCACCAGCAGTCTCTAGGGACAGAACAAAAGGATTTACCAAACAGCATTTAGGTTCTCGCTGACTCTTGGGTCACAGAAAAGAGCTTTAGGTTGTCTACCTCTTGCTTCCTTCATTATCTTATGCTCCTTCATCCACCCAATTTCAAATAAAATAAATGGAAATTTTATATATTTTTAGGTCTTTGAAAAAAAAGGCATGCCCTTTTTTGGACTATTCGAAGATTGAAGTTTCAAAAAGCTTGGGGAAGAAATGGGCTAAGATGTTAGCAATTCATTAGCAATTAAATTGATGCGACCATGGAAGATTAAGTTGCTTGAAATGTCTTTCTGGCATTGAAGAATAGTCTGATTAAAGGCCATTCAATCCATCTCATCAGGAGTGGAAAGAAGAAGAAGAAAAAAAACTATTTTCTACTAACAGTTATTCCAGAGAGTCTTCCTTCATAGTGTTGCTTTCTTAAACTGCAAAACAAAGGAACAATCTAACACTTCCATCCTCCCCTGATAAATTAAACACAAATTGGCTCCATTGAGTGCAATATCACACTATGCTTCAACATACTTGGCAATCTTTAGCATCCATTTGACACAGCAGTAGATCAATTACACTCGTTTTCTTATTTATACCCCCACCAAGACTCAGCAACCTTAACTTTGTTTTCCTGGAGTTGCTTTCCTTATGCCAAAAGGAATGCCAGTGAGAGTTACTGATTGGTTTCCTGATTGTGATTTTGGTGTGTGGCTGCTTAGCAGAAGAACCATTATTATAAGCAACGATGCCCAATATTTTCAAATGGCTTTCCTAGGAAATATATTGAGGGAAGGGGGGGAGTGTTCAATGAGAGGATCAAGAATGAAAGGCAGGCCGATCCTGAATAACTTGGATTTTGGAGAAGAAAGGAAAAAACGTGCACAGGACAGTGATAAGAACACAAATTTTAATCTTTTTCTCTTGACAGGGGAAGGTCTGTCAAGACTTGTTTGGTTGAATGTAACTAAGGCAGTGGTTCTCAACCTTTTTAATGCCGCGACCCCAACCGGTCATAAGTCGAGGACTAAACCAGTCGTAAGTCGAGGACTAAACCGGTTGTAAGTCGAGACTACCCAACCGGTCATAAGTCGAGGACTTTCTCTGCCCGGGAGCGCTGCGCATGCGTGGTTCCACCCCCTGCGCCGGCTGAGGCGTAGCTGGCAAGCGGCAGAGACTGAGCAGGCTGACCACCAGCTGGCCCAGCCCAAGGGAGGTAAGGCACCCGCCGGAAAAGGGGGAAAAATGGCGGACAAAAAAATGGCGGACAGCCTTGCTTGGCGACCCCCATGAAATGGTCGATCGACCCCAAATGGGGTCCCGACCCACAGGTTGAGAACCACTGACCTAAGGTTTTCATGGAATCAGATTCCCTACATGATGAAAATTAGCACTGTCATGTCCCTCCTAGAGGACTCCATTTCTGTAAAGGAGGTAGAACTTCCTGAGGAAGATCTCAGCAAGGAAAGGACTCCTCCTGGAAACTCTGAGGCTGAAGAAGTAGCTTTGGGGCTCCTGGGAAAAATATTACTTTGAAGTAGGAAGTTTGGTTGAGATGCAAGGGAGCATAAATTGATGCCAGGTAAAAAAAATGTCCAAATCAGAACTTAAAGGCTGAAGGTATTCAAGGGACAGATTCCTCCATAATCAGTAACTGACTGGTGCTTTAGAGAATAGGGTCAACCTATTCTCCAAAGCACCTGAAGGCAGGACAAGAAACAATGGATGGAAACTAATCAAGGAGAGAAGAACCTAGAACTAAGGAGAAATTTCCTGACAGTTAGAACAATTAACCAGTGGAACAACCTGCTTCCAGAAGTTGTGGGTGCTCCAACACTGGAGGTTGTTAAAATTGGGCAACCATTTGTCTGAAATGGTATAGGGTTTCCTGCCTGAGCAGGGGATTGGACTAAAAGACCACCAAGGTCCTTTCCAACTCTTTTATTCTGTTATTCAGAGTATTGAAAACTGAATATTGAAAACTTAGTCAACAGCTAAAACTATATGAGACCTTAGCTTCAGATAATTTATTACTAGAGTTACACAATTATTGCAGTTATTACACTGCTGTCTATTTCTCTATTGGGCCTTTTTTTAAAAACTAATCCTGGGATTTTGGTTCATGTTTCTGGTAAATGTTACAACCTGGACTGACAGCTGTTTGCTCTTCAGTTTTCTCCTCTGACTCACCTAACAGTTTTGAAGCAGCCGTCAATCTGACTGTTTTGGCTCTTCTCATATAAGAGATTGCAATAACTAGGACAGTTGTTTTGTTCTGTGCCATATGCCCATGTTTAGCCCATTGGGTAACATTTTCACATTGGGCTAAACTGTCCTGAAAGTCTAACTTATATCTTATGTAAACTGATATTATGTGTCAGGGATAGACAATAAGCCAGTGGTTATTATAAAATCTCTATATAGATCTATGGTGCAGTGATATCTAGAATATTGCATGTAGATCTGGTAACTACACCTCGAGAGGAGTATCTAGGAGATATGGAAAAGAAATTGCATGAGAGCAGGATGCAACAAGTTGGAGCTATTAAGTTCACTGGAAAAAAAATGCTTATGAGGAGATAATCAAAAGGTCATTTTGATTAAGAGCAAAAGGTTTATAAAATTATGCCTAGTAAATGCCAAGCCCTCACAGAACAATATGAACAACAAAGCAAGAATTACACAGCTCTCTATAAAGTGTTTTCAATGGCAGGATTGGGGATAAAAGACAGAATTTTGGACACTGTTAAGAACAATAAGCCCACAATTATTAGTGAGTTCAGTAAGGCAGAGTTTCTTGAATTAATTGAATTTATTCATTTTCTGAGGGTTCTGCAGCCTGGACTGAGTTGCTATTTATGAAGTAAGCTACTTACAAACACCTCTGCTATCTCTTCAATGGATTTGGCTAATGCTCCTCCTGTTACTTTCCCAGCCTCCTGCAATCTCTCAGAGTAAAAAAAAGGGTGAACAGGGAGAATTCCCCCCTCCCCCAAATCTCCATAGAGGTAGAGGCTACTCAATGAAACTGACTAATAAGAAGATTTAATACTGGTAAGAGGTAGCATTTCTTCATGCAGAACATAATCAGCCTATGGAATATACTGCTACCAATATGGTACTGGTGGCCTCAAAAAGTGAGTAAACAAATTACTAGAAGATAGGTCTATTAATGGCTACTAGACTTGATGACTGGTTGCTGCCAAGACATGGGGATAGTCCACCTTTACCTATTAGGTACCCAGGAACAACAATGGGAGAAGTCTGCCTTGATCTTTAGATCCTTTTGACTGGCTACTATATGAGGCAGAATGCTGGATAGGTGAGCAAAAGCTGATCCATCAGTGCTATTCTAATGTTCTCCTGTATTCTAGAAGGCGTAGGTTCGGAGATTGCATGCAATGTAAACATCAAATCATGATGCTTCAATTGCATACTATCCTTTGTATAGCCATTTTAAACACATAAAAAAGCCAATAATATGATTTCTGGTTCAGGACTAAATCAATACCTTAAATGAAAATAGCACCTTCTAATAGATGTGCACAAAACTTAGCTATTTTCATGTTCATATTTTCATGTTCATAAAACAACTAAGGGCTGTGCAAGAGTATTCATTTAAATAAAATTGTTAACAGCATTCATTTCATAGGTAATCCTTGGCAATCCAAACTAGGCGAGTTTTAAAATCCAATGTTAGTACTTCTAATTTGTTCTGAAAATGAGATAATATTTGCCCTACCTCAGGTATAACGTTATCTAAACATTCAGCTTCTACAAGTATTCCAGCTGCTAAATTCAGCACCATATTGCACTTTATGGACACCATTTAAAAACAGTACATAGAGCACACTATAATAATCAAGCCTGGATGTAACAAGGACATATTTTATTGAAACAAGGTCAGCTTTTTCTAGCTAAAGCTGCAACTAGTCAGCCTCCCAAGCTGGTATTCCTGCCCACAGATGTCATTTGTTCCTGAATAGTAAGTACAGAATTGAGGATAATTTGGTAGAATGTAACCACCATCAGAAACCCTTGCTGATTTAGCTTCAAACTTGCCTGCCCTTATCCACTCTGAAATTGTCCCCAGATACATGTTCAGAGTTTAGAGCATCCTTGAGATTAGAAGATGGAAGCAAGAAGCCAAGCTGTGTCTCTGTGACTCTGTGACTGCATTGTCACTGTAGAGTACAATTCAAAATACAATTAGGGTTTACGTTTATTGGCTTCTAAATTATTTGCAAGTGTTTTTCATAGTTTTGCACTTCAGGATAATAAGAATACAATAGCATTCTACTGATTTTTTTTTTCACTCCTTGAATAGCAGCCTTATTTTTTCTGCCTCTACTAATATTGTCTCCAAAAAGAAGGAACATTTGGGGAAAGTAGTCCCTGTATTATACATTAAACAGACTCTTTAGGAAGGGTTGATTAAATCTCATGCAAACACTCTTCAAAAGCTGTAAGGAACATAACAGTATGTTTGTTTCCAGAACACCTAATAAGTTACATCACCTCATTTTTCATTACACATTAATTTTCTCTATTTTCATTTATCAGTGTGAAACTTATTTTGTTTTTTTCTCCATTTTTTTGTTGATTGATTTTCTTTTCTATTTTCTTTGTGTTGTCAGCAGAAGCCAAATAGCTTCAAAGACCATTTAAACTGGTTAAACTTTTCAACTTTAATTTAGTGAAATAGTGAAAGTATCAACATTGGGGAGGAATAACCATCATCCAACACACACAATCACACACACACAATTACACACACAAACAAAACAGGAACAAATACTTGCTATCCCTTTATTTGGAAAAACAAGATAATAGAGACTGGCAAATATAAAACAGCAGAATGATAGATAACAGCAAAATGAATATTTCATGAAAAAAACATAACAAAAGGCAGAATGTTTCTTTCTGAAAAAGAAATCCGTAACAAAATGTACGTGGAGTTCATTTTTCACGAATGGCAAATAGACTATGGACAATGGAAGAGAAATGGAACATGGTGCTGGAAAAGAATGGGTCAAATGAGATGGCTAAAGAGGAAGACAGAAAGAAAAGATGGGCAAGAATAGGAGAACAATGATACAGAAGGTATGGAGGTAAAATATTAGCCGTTGATTGGTTTTATTTTATTTTTGTAAGAGCCAAAGAATGACCTAGATACATTATAGAGACTGAGTAGACAAGTATGGGATGGAAGGAAGAATTGTCAAAGGCCGAACTGAGCATATGGCAAAATTATTGGCCTGTTGAGAATTGCTTGTGAGAGTTGTGATGTGGAAGAGATTCCTATTGTGCTTGGTGAGTCAAATGCCAGAGGGCTCATGATATAAATTAGAAAATAAGTGTTTCAAGAACAGTGATTCATAAAATAGTTAAGTTAGTTGGACCACTGATCTAGCTTAGCGCTTCCCAAACTTGGGAAGTAAATTGGGTAAAAGTTGTTTTTCCTTGGGCAACCACACTTGAACCCATTATCCAATTACAACAGGGGCATTTAAATTGACATTGCTACATTTTTTCTGCATTGGATAAAAAGAACTTTCTGATAAGAGGTTTTTGGATAATGAAGGAAAAAGTTTGGGAAGCTCTGATCTAACCGGCACTATCGCTGGAAGCAGCTGTACAAGCTGTCACAGTTACCAGAATTTTCTGCATTCAGAGCATGTCCTGGCCTCTGGTTTTATTATTATAATTAGCTATGGGACAAAATGGCAGAAGCTGAGCAAATGCATCTCCATCTCATTTTAGTGCTAGTGGATTGTTTATCAATAATTTTCTACCAGAGCTAGCAGCTAAATTTATGCACATGCACCGTCTTTTTTTCCAAAAGGAGGTTACTAAGGAAGAGGCCTTGAAAAGGCAAGTGGGCTTTTCTTCCCTTTCTTCATGTGCAGTAAAATGCAATGTTTCATCGCAAATTACCACCACAGCCTAATTAGCCATAGCCTGGCAACCAGACATCCTGACACAGGAGAATGTGAGTGTTAATTCCGATGAACTGAAACATATTTATGACTAGATATAAAAAAAAATACAGTTTTCACTGATGCTTCTCTATTTCAACATTTTTTTTTAAAAAAAAATCCAACATCCCAAAGTTAAAAATTAGAATGGAAATCATTTTATTGAAACACTTTAGTTACACAACTTGCTGCCTGGAATGTTTTGATATTAAAAGTTTTAGCTAATTGGCTCGCTAATTATAGTCTCAGTAAAAAAAAACAGATTAACCAAAATTAAATGAAGCATCCACATTAGTGGAATCTCTGCAAAGACTGAGAAAAGTTGCCTAAGTTTTCAGGTGAATAAAACTCATTATGGCTGGTTCTGACTTGCTTAACTTTTGATTGAGCACCAATGTATAAGGATTCAGAACTGATATGAAAGCAATTCTGTGACCTTATAGCGTTGGCAGCATGTAAGAGCTGGATCGACAAGAAGCATAGAGGTATTTTTTTTATGTAATCCTAATTTTTTTAATAACCCTTTAATCCCTTTATTCAGGGTGGAGTCAGGGCAACTGAATGGTGCTGAATGTTTACTGACCATATGCCCTTCCTGATGTCTACATGGAGTTCTTGGCATATATTTTCTCTTTGTGCCCTGATAAAGAAACATCTGTCTCTGCCTAGGATTGAACTCTCAACCTTCTGAGTGGGAGACGAGCATTTTCACCTCTAAGCCATTACACTGTTCTTCCCAATAAAGATGGGGAAATGAATAAAGCTGGTTCATACTCAGAGGAATTTGCTATGAGAACAGGGGAAGAACCTGGAAGTTGGGAAAAAGGATGCCCAGCAGTTGTAATTGGTTGACCGTAGAAAGAGACTATGGAAATGAATTAGAATAAGAATAAATTAAACTAAATAAATAATGGGAAAGAGATAAAGGGATTCTAATAGTCAGAGTGGAGCCTACAAGAAAGTTGAAATTGGGGACCTTCTGAAGCGACAGTGGAAAAGGAGGAATTAAACTTTTTGAAAATGTAGAGTTTGGAAAGAGCTGTGAAAGTAGCCTAAGTTAGGAGGAGATCTAACAACTCTAAGAGAGACAGACAAGCTTGACTCAGATCGATGCCCAGGAAAAGAAAAGGAAGTGGTTAGTTTGGAGAGGTGACTTAAGGAGTCAGAGAAGATTCCTCAAGAATAAAAGAGAACAGAAGCAAAGCTTTAAAGTGAGGAAAAGATTACCAATGATTTAGAAGTGGCTTTAGAAGACAAAAGAGAGATAAGACACAAAGAAAGTAAAAAGAAAAGAGGTCAAAGAAAAAAGTAGAGGTCAAGAAAAAACACACAAGGCTTTTCTCTCTGAAGCTCTCTGCCTTGCTGGGATGTCTGCCTGTGGCTTGAGGGCAAGAGATGGGGACAGGGATTCACTGGCAAGTTCCACCCATAAAGGGAATCTTCCAGTCACCAAGGCATTGGTGGTGAAATAGGACCAACAGGATGAAGAGTTCCCAATGTGGGTTGATTGGGAATGAGCTGTGCTTGTCAATCGGTCAGCTAGTGGGGATCCAGATGTATTTGGATCGGGATCAGAAGAGGAGGAAGTTCAAGAGAGCTGAAGCAGCCAGGGCACTGCTTCAAGGCAGTGGTGGCTGAATATCCTTGTCAAGAGAAAGAAGAATTTAACTATATGAGTAAGTACCATGTCTTTGAAATGTACATCTTTAAGAAACAAATGTGTGAGGGAGATCCTACACAAATCTCCAGACATTGAACTTCCAGCCCATTAAGTTAAATGCTAGTATTGAATAAATTTATTCTTGTTGCTGTAACCCTGTACAGTAGTCTATAAATGTATATGGTAATTGTTTCAATGCAAGTACCGTATTTCCCTGAAAATAAGACCCAACTGAAAAATAAGCCCTAGCATGATTTTTCAAGATACTCATAATATAAGCCCTACCCCCAAAACAAGCCCTAGTTAAGATCATCAGACAGACGCATTTAGTACCGTATTTCCCTGAAAATAAGATCTAACTGGAAAATAAGCCCCAATGTGTCTTTTGGAGCAAAAATTGATATAAGACCCAGTCTTATTTTCAGGGAAGCATGGTAATAGAGTAAAAGTATTCTGAACTATCACTTCTGAATAATCAAATAAGACTACTCATAAAATAACATTCATCTTTTTGTTCTTCTTGGAGCTATGGAAAGAAGGGGGAATGCCATTGCTGGCTGAAGGCTTGGTTAAAGAGTTTCCGATAGAATTAAAACTGGTAAGAGATGTTAGCCTTGGAATTTTTTTGTGGAGCACTACCATTTTGAAAAGCTGAGATATTTTCCATGTGGATTAGACCCAATTAAATATGCATATAATTACATACATATAATAGTTCTTCTGCCATTAGAATGGACAGAATACCGCTATGGGGTATGACTTTGTTTTTTTGAAATTAGCATAGTATATACACGAATGTGTAGGTTTGCAAGTATACTGTACATATATGCTGAATAAATATGGGTTCATTACATTGTTTCATTTATATATCTCTTAAAATATATTCCACCTTTCATTCCATAATGGGATCTTTAATGAGGTTAACATTCTTAAACAACAATTTATATTAAAACAATATAAAAACTAATTAAACCTTTGTATTTTATTTCCTGTCTGTTACTTTTTGTCTTTATATTGGTCAGTGACTGTAATAAAAAGAACGGATCCTAATATAAAAACTAATTAAATACAAATCTTCAGATCCCAGTTAAATTTACAACCACACTTAGAAAACCTACCAAAAAAAACCCAACGAAGAGCAATATCCAAATAAAGTACAGGGCACTTTGTACGGTATTATATTTGTGCCTGTGCACTCATAATTCTATGTTTATACTAATTTGAGGATATTCTAAATATATGATCAGATGTGTATATGTGTGTTGAGTCACTACATCCAAAAGAAATACCCTAACAGAGTCTTCTGCTCCCTTCCGTCACTTGTCTGTGAATGACAAGTGATGTGAGTTTTGATGAAATCAGAGGTGATCCATCAGCCAAGAAAGATTTCAACTGCGGCCTATATGATTTTATATTTCTTCGACTTGATCCTCTTTATTAATAGCTTAAGATATCATACAGGTTGTATCATGCTATTAGGAAAAATAGGAACTGAAGTCCCACACTGCTGGAGTGAACCATTTGGGAAAAATTGGTTTATACATTATGCTGATCCTCTAAAAATTCCTCATGTTAATCTGCAAGTGGTGCATTTCCAATCCTGTCATCCTGATGGCATTTCTCCCCAATATTCCATTTTAAACCCAATTATTTTGAGCAATTTCAGCTTTCATGTGTATCCCCAGTTAAATAGACTTACTAATTTTTCAAATATGAATATATATTTTTATATGGGGTGCAATCTTATTTTATGGCATATTAATAAACATAGCCAATAACAGTATCTTATGTAAGAATATAAATAATAAAATAATTCACATTTGTGTGTACATTTTCAGATACAACAATTAGAAGTAATTGAACATCCTATCAAGTTAGATTTTCTGTTTCTTCTTTCTACAAAATAATTCACATTTATATTTTTAGTTTCCTCTTTTCTGAAAAATAACATTCTAGCTATTGCCAATGTCATTTATTATTGTTTTTCTCTTAATTTGGTAATGTTTCCTCTTTTCCTGTAACATTTAACAAAAGACTTATAAAGTTTGCCTTCTCTACAATCCTTCTGAAGTCATATTTCTTCTTTCAAATCTCAATGAAGAGCACATCTTCTTCCTTACATGGTCTGATATTTTAAAATCCTCTCTTAGAGAAACCTGATTTTTTTCCCACCCTAAACAAATGGGCAGTCTACAATTCAGCGAAAGATGTATTTCACTGTTTCCCTTACATTCACAACACTAAGCATTGCTAAAATAGGCTACACTTTTCTTATGAATACAACACAGAGCCTGATACTCACTTTAGCATTCCTGCATCAGCAATTTATCTAGTCATTGCTGGGGCAATATATTAATAGGAAAGACAAGCTTTATATTGCTATGGCGATGGTTGGATGATGCATTATGAACAAACACCAGCAGGATGCCCTCAACAGATGGAAGAAGGATCTTTGGTGCTCTCTGAGCTTGGTTGTTTTCTTCCATGTATTTCATTACCCAAAGTAGGTAACATCATTAGTACTAAAGTTATTTGCTCTCAGTTTATATTCTAGAGGCTGAGGCTTTATAAGGAATTGCAAAACAAGGTAAAAGTAAGCAGCCCAACCAAAGAGCCTCCATGACCACTTCCACCAACAGTGACAGGGCAAGCCATATAAAGTGAGAGCAAACCCCATTCCTTACTAGCACTGTTAAGGTCACCTAGTTTGAAAGGTCTGCAAGAAAACAATCAAGCTCAGAGGGCACCAAAGACCCTTCATTTTAATCCTGAGCTACAAATTTTCTCTTTTATCAGTACAGATGGAATAGCTAGTGCCGACCTTGCCTGGAGAGCAATTTCTCCACATTTGCACACTTTGGCGTCTACTATAAGCGTAAAGTGGAGAAACACTGAACAATCACATATTTTATGGAGCAATACTTGGCTCTGAGTCTCTTCTGCTAGAGCCAAGAAAGAAGATGGAGTGTAACACAACAGGTAAACCCAGTCACTCTCCTGCTGCACATAAAATGTCTCTTCCCAAAGTTGCTTTTGTTACATATTTGTATAAAACATATAATTTGTTTCCTAGCTCTGTCAGCCAAGATTGAAATGTTGGTTCTGTAGCATGCACGCTCTTTTATTTGGCTTAGTAGAATTAGGCAGATCTCCAAATTGTTTTCTAATTTCAATGCCTGTATATGCTAAGTTAACAGCATATTTGGAGAGAGGAGTGTATTGCTAGGCAGATGCTATGAATAACTCTAAGAAGTCCACGGATATTTTCATCAACAGGTTTTGCAATAAGGAGCATTTCTATTGAATAAGACAGAGAATGGAACAATAAGGAAATGTGCTTTGTGGTTAAATGAAAAACAAATATTAATTTCCAGATAAATATTTGAACAAAGCAGGCATATAGAACAAACACTTTCTAGTTAAATCAGAATAACACCAGTTCACTGACCAAGGATAATTCAAATGGATTGGAAGGACAAAATTGTTCCTCCAGCTAGACTGTCCTGTAGAATTTGTATTGGCTACCCTTCCTTACTCTAACATGGGCAATGCCAATCAATGAATTCTGGAAGTCCCAGTACAAGCCAGCTGATAATCCCAGGTAATGGGAAATTGCTGTAACTATTCAGGAGAATAAATAGGTCAATTAATTTTTTAAAATACCTTACTCTACTTTTCTCTTCTACTGTATAGCTGATATATATAATATTTTTGGTATCCTGGAGATCACTGTCCAAACTCAATTCTGACCGGTTCTTTGAAATAGGCTTACTCACTTTGCCTTAAAAATGTTTGTATTTCTGCATTTTTTGAGTCTACCAAGCAGTCTGACACTTGTTTCCTTATTTCTTAGTGGCCCTGCTGATGTAGAAGTTGAAAAATTTCAAATTTAATATCAATTGGTTTTCTTCAAAACACAGTTATGCTGGAGAAAAAAAAAATCAACATACCAAGATAAACCACAGAATTGATAAAATTACAAGACTTTTTCTGCCATGTAATGTTTGAGACAGAGATTTGCCTATGGTACTTGAAATGTGGGGGGGGGGGGTTGAGATATCAACACAAGAGAGAGATTTATTATTCTCCAGTTGGATTATATCAGCTGCTAAGACAGTTCATTGACTTCCTTCTGAAATGGGACATTACTATTTTCCATCTGCTTGATCAAAAAAGATGACTCAGTTTTAAAGTAAAATTTTTTAAATGATCAGTTATCATGCCTGTGATGCAAAGATAAAAAGAAAAAAATCACTGAACTAATAGGAGATTTTTAAAAAAATCAATCTACACTTAACTTAATAGAACACTATAATTGCATAAAACGAACAGCTTAATTTTGTCAAAGTTTAGTCTGCTCATCCTTTTGTTTACTGTTCCTAACATTTCTTCTCATGCTCATCAAGTATATATGGGACCAATATCTTGTATAATAATTCTTGTTTCTAAAAAGTGAAAATCTTCATATTGAATTTGACTTCTAGTTATTCCATGGACACTTCCGTGAAGTTTTCCTGAAAACATAACAGAAGTGATTTTCCATTGGCTTTGGCTCTCTATCTGTCTGTGCATTTCTCAGTCTAGTCTACAGCTCTGTATTCCCCTGCAATCTCACTAACCTGGCCCAACCCTACTTAATTTCCAAACTAGATTAAAATTGGCCAGACGATTCTATTGCTAAGGCTCAATTTTTAAAAATATCTTTGTTTTACTGTATGATTGTATTTTGATACTTTGCTTATTTTAAGATCTTTAACAAAATAAAAAGAGTACACGTGGACACAAACATTCTTTATGAGTAAAATAATGAAATATTCTAACCCAAATCATTGTGAGGTTCACAACTGTAGGTTCATCTGGGAAAATGCTAGAGCAGGAAAAAATTATTTGAAATGGGTTTGCTCACAGAGATAAATACATGCCAATATTTCAGAATGAATATTCTAATAGAAGTGTGTGGAGAAAACTATGGTAGCAGCCACTGATCAAACACATCTTTGAATTGGAGATAAACTGTACAATTTTGATTTTTATTGCATCTCTTGATTTCTCCCCCTCCCATTGCAAAAAATGCAATCTCCACAGTTTCTCATTTGGCACTGCAGGGCTGACCTGCTACTGTATTTATTGTGGTAACGCATACATAAATTGCAGAATCCGATGGGTGCACCAGGAAATGGTTTTGCTGAATTATTATAAATGTGATCATGAATGACTATATATTACTTTGAAGGGCAAAAGTGTCTGGAAATATCTGTGATCACTGATGCTTGTTTTTGATCTTTTAAAATTCCTTTTTCTCATGTTGTTCTGACTGTCGAAAGTTCCTTGTTATAGTTCAAGGAAGTGCTTTACTGTTAAAGCATAAACCTGGCAAGATGACCCCTATATTAAATCCAGAAGTTCAAAAACAGCCACTTTCTTATTACTATTTTGGGCTGGAACTGTTTAATTAATGATATGTACATTATGCAAGAAGGATAATAATGCAGTTTTGAATATCGCACGGAAGAATTTGGATTTATTTGGGAAATCCATCTGCCACTTGATAGTGTTTACAGTGTTTATTAGTTTACAAGCAAGTGAGGGAATCTATGATCAGGTCTGACTTTATGCAGAAATAAATGGGATAATAAAGGATGATAAAGGGTGAATGGGCCATTTTAGATGCTGCATCTGTCTGCAGACATGATCATAGCTTCTGAGTTGTATGAGGAGTAGAGCAAGAAAAACAAATTCTGCTTCTCCCTCATTTGGCAATGATTAAGATGTCAAACCAATTAAAAAAACCCACTTGATGCTCATTCTAGAACTGGAGTTGTCCAACTCAAGTTCTCTGAGATCAAAAACTTGGCCTGGGAATCTGAGCTGCAGGGAAAAATGCTGAAAACAAGGCAGAAATTCCTTGAACATAGGAAATACTAACCGAAGGGGGAAAAATATCTGAGTCAGATTTTTGGACCCCATTTAGAGAAACTATGTTTTTCCTTTTATCTTTTTAGCTATATCCATCCTGCTGTATTTCAAAATCTTGTCTGATAAAGTGATTATTTTATTGGCTCAAAAACCAGACTCTCCAACTTAGTGTATAATTTGTCATAAGATTAAACTAGCAATAATATTTGGTCATCAGAAACACTTGCATTGAATCATCTCATTGTGTTTTAACATCCCTGCAATGTCAATTTAATAACTTGGATTTTAAAAACATACTGATTAGGTAGCTGTTGATATATTCCATCCATCCAGAAAGTTTAAGTATAGGGTTATAAATTTAAGGACATTAACCCTGAAAGCTTTCCAGAATACTGTTTTATCATCTCCTTCCTTAAGGTAGTAGATTGAAATGGTTTCAGATGTCTGCAAAGGAAGACCTATGGAAGTGAGAAAATTGCTGGCCAGATGAAATGATCTTGGGATAAACATTGCAGCAGTATTCCTATCTGGTTGGTTTAAAATTATTCCTTTTTTAAAAAAAAACAAAAAACGACAAGTTGTTAATTATAGAAGCCCATCCCATTCCAAACTCTATTACAAGAAAGGCTTAAAATAAGAGAGAAACTTGTCAAGGTACAGAACCTTGGAAATAAATGACTTTAATTTGTTTTCATACTGCTAAAGCAGTTGAACTAAAGGAAATTGGGTGCCAGTACAAAAGGTAGTCACTTTAATTCTGTATGCCAAAATCGAAATAGGGCATCTATTATTTAAGAAGCTTAAAAGTCCTCTGAAATGTCCTTTCAATTTCAGAGAACTTTTAAAATTCTCAGTAAAGTTCAAAAACAGCTTGGGTTTTTTTTGATGTTCTAATTGGCCATTTTGATGAAGGCACTAGAGAGTGTTAAATTAAATTAAAAACACAGAACACTGAGATTATTATGTTCAGTTCTGGAGGATCAATCTGAAGAAGCATAGATTAGAATCAGAAGTGATATTGACTAAGGTAGGTGCTTCTGAGCCCCAGGGCTCTGTTCTGGGCCCAGTGCTCTTCAACATCTTCATCAACGATTTGGACGAGGGGATAGATGGGGAACTCATCAAATTTGCAGACAACACCAAGCTGGCAGGAATAGCCAACACTCCAGAAGACAGGCTTAGGATACAGGAGGATCTGGACAGACTTGAACACTGGGTGCTATCTAATAAAATGAAATTCAAAGGTGAAAAAAGTAAGGTTCTACATTTAGGCAAGAAAAACCAAATGTACAGGTATAGTATAGGGGGTACCTTGCTCAATAGTAGTAACTGTGAGAGGGACCTTGGAGTCCTAGTGGACAATCATTTAAATATGAGCCAGCAGTGTGCTGCAGCTGCATTAGGCTGCATTAACAGAGGGATAGAATCAAGATCACGTGAAGTATTAATACCACTTTACAATACCTTGGTAAGGCCACACTTGGAATACTGCATCCAGTTTTGGTTACCATGATGTAAAAAAGATGTTGAGACTCTAGAAAGAGTACAGAGAAGAGCAACAAAGATGATTAGGGGACTGGAGGCTAAAACATATAAGGAACGGTTGCTGGAATTGGGTATGTCTAGTTTAATGAAGAGAAGGATGAGGGGGGACATGATAGCAGTGTTCCAATATCTCAGGGGCTGCCACAAAGAAGAGGGAGTCAGGCTATTCTCCAAAGCGCCTGAAGGCAGGACAAGAAGCAACGGATGGAAACTAACCAAAGAGAGAAGCAACCTAGAACTAAGGAGAAACTTCCTGACAGTTAGAACAATTAACCAGTGGAACAACCTGCCTCCAGAAGATGTGAATGCTCCAATACTGGAAGTTTTTAAGAAGAAACTGGACAGCCATTTGTCCGAAATGGTATAGGGTTTCCTGCCTGAGCAGGGGGTTGGACTAGATGACCTCCAAGGTCCCTTCCAACTTTATCATTATTATTATTATATTAAATATGTTCCTGAGCACTTCACTCCTCAAAATTTTTCTCCCCTAGTTTCCTCTTCATGTATTCTCTCCTTCTTTCCTTCTAACCTGCATTGTTTTATTTTTTATTTTCCCTTTATTAGACAATATCACCTTTGCTGATTTGTAAGAAATGGATGTTTAATAGCATCTAAGTAGTAGAGTTGCTTTGTGGAGACAGATGGGTGGCATATAAATGTAAATAGATAAATAACCTGTGAAATGCATTACCAAAAGTCTTAGTGGTGTTTACTAACAAGAACGGATTTAATTCATTCCCGTTAAAAGAGATTAATTCAAGAAGGGGAGGTCTATGTTTTTCTCCCTCCCTGTCAGCATTTTCAAGGGAATGTTATGTCTTCTCCTTGTGAGCAATCCAGAGACATCTGGTTGACTCTGTGAGCTAGGACTGAAATGGAAGGGCTGATCTGTCATTCTTATAAATGAAAGACCACACAGGAACATAGTGTATTGAATAAATGCCCAGTGATAGACAGATATAGATATACATTTAATGTAAAACATTATATATAGATGTGGATGGATACAGATCAGATTTCAAAGGCAGCCATGATGATGCAGATGGAGAGGAGCTGAGAAAGATTCTGAATCTGAGAGTCTCTATCCAATGGCATAATGCTGTACAGCCCCAACCTGCCCACCACTAATACATTCAACCAGTGACATCACCTGGTTTCTTTGTGTCCCCAATCCCACTAAATATTAACATTCAGGTAGCGAATTCTTCTCTTTCATCCATGTTGCCAACAGGGTTGTTGTTGTGCGGAAAATAGGAGTAGGAAGGTGTGTTGCATATATTTGCTGCTTTGAGCTGTTTGTAAAAATAATAAAGGCAGGATATATATACGCATACCTGAGCAGGATCAAGAAAACAAAAATTCCACAAATTTCAGTAAGGAGCATTTAATGTTAATATTGAGGTAATTACTGAATCTCAGAAATTGCAAGAGAATGTCCAATTCTCATTTATTTTGAACTGCTTCTTCCCAGTTTTTTGGGATTGAATTGCCATTTATAAACTAACAATAGGCTTCCCTCCTGTGTCTTGGTTGTTTAAGCCTGACATTCCTTCCATAATTTCCCCAAACTTCCCTAAATCATTTAGAGCAGTGTTTTCAAACTCGGTAACTTTCAGAAGTGTAGGCTTCAACTCCCAGAATTTCCCAGCCAGTAGGATTCCATGAATGGATAGGAGAGAGTAAGCAAACAAGTGAAAGGCAGTTGACATTGATAGACAACTAATAATATCTCTAATATCAATTTCTTCTTTAAATACTTTTACCTGAATCAGCCCATTTCTGGAATTGCTATAATGAGCATCTCCAAAGAAAACTGCAGTTGTTGCTGATAAAACAAAAAAAATGGAATCCCCTAGGAAAAAATTTGAATCTGATTTAAATCCCAGCAAGTTCTAAGCTGTAATTTTGGTAAAGAGAGACACTGTCAATCATTTTATGGCTTGATGTACACCTTAGAAAAAGAAACAGCAGGTGAAGAACATATCAAATATGTGTCTGAAAATGGAAGTGTCACCTTGGACAGCGGTGATTTACTGGCAGTTCATTGCAAACTCAGGTTTCGCCTTTGTTTAATATAAGTATAGTCTTACTGGAGGACAGGAGTCATTTTTGACTATGGTATATCACTGGAAAGTTTTGGAGCCGCTCTTAAGTTATTCTGGCAGCTTTTCATCCCCTGCAGCAATTCTATGCAATGAAGGTGTAAGCAATGTTCCCATGATGCATTGCTTGCATTCATAATAGCATCCGTTTCCTTCTGGAAACTTGTCAAAAAGGCAGAAGTTTAAAAAAAGGCTAATATATGAATATGTGTGTGAAAATGCTAATATATGATTTTACACAACACATATACACTCGCTTTCTAGCTTTATTGCTTTGCTGGTTACTGTTCAGTTTCCCTGGAGAGGTGCATTTTGTTTACTATCGTAAAATTTGCCCTGGAAGAAAAATCTTTTAAGCCCTTTAGGGGGCTCTCTGAATGAAGACTTGACTTTTTTATTTGGAAAATGTGTAGAAAGAGTCTTTTTTTTCCCGCTGATAGAAAATGAAAATATAGATGTGGAGAACAAAGGCTTTATTTCAGTGATGTCAGGTTTATGAAGCCTTGAAGGCATTAGATCAAGATCTTCATGTGATTTTCTTCACATCAAATTTAAATTGAAGAAGCAAAGAGAAGAGGCATTAGATTTTGCTGAATCCTCAGCTTGCACCTTTGTTACTGATCTCTTTGTCTATCTTAGCCTTTTATTAATCTTTTAAAAGATATTACTGAACAGCAAATAAAAATGATGGGTGTCATCCACAAGGCGAAAATTTAAAAAATGATGAAAAAGTTTTGGAATTCAGAAAGTTTTCTTAGAGGACAAAAGGGTAAAAGGAATTTGAATTATATCTTTTTGGCAAATCATACATTAGTTAAGAGGGATAAGAAAACATTATGTTTTCTTACAATGACTTTGAAACTGCTGGAGAAGTAAGGACACTTGTGAGAATGGGTTAATTCACAGCAAAATGTTTTCATTTACAGACAACTATGCCTTAGATATGAAAGGAAGCGAAGCAAGGACAAAAGGAAGGACTTATGAGGGATTTCAGGATGGAGGAGTGGATTCAAGATTGTCTAAAATTACCCCCCTCAAAAGATGAAAATTACAAAAAAATCAAAAGAACCAAAACAGTGATATTTTATAGGCAGTAATTATATGGCAATTAGAGTCAGTATACAGTAGATGAAGAGTAGATGAACAAATGGCAATTGTGAGGCTTCTATAGGCTTCTTAATCAGGACCTCTCCCCAGTTGATACTCCTCACAGACTTCACTCCACCTTATTAATATGATATACTTTACTTGACATGGGCTAAATCCTTCTGAGTCCACTCCATGCTACTCTTCAATTGAAGCAGAGAGCTGATCTGCAGTGCCACTGAACTTAACTACTTACCACCTGAAAACCAGGGAGCCTCCAGAATGGAAAGGCCACTGCCTGGCATAGGATATGATGGTATATGGAGAAGATGGAGTGAAGAGATGCTGCATAGGGAATGGTCAGATAAAAGAGAACATAGCCTGCAGCGGCATAATGGGCAGAGCAAGAGGCTCAGAAGGACTGTCCCTAAGGTTTGGGGTTGTAAAGGTGATGGTGGAAGAGTTGTACTTTTGCAAGATTCTGTTAATATAGTTTTACAATAAAGTACAGTTAGCTTATCTGGTTGTGTTTTGTTTTGTGTTTTCTGTCCTGTTGATATCATCCCATCAGCTACTACACAATGAAATACCAATAGGTGTTCGCTTCTTAACATTTAGTTCCCTGCTTCCATGCTGGCTGTCTCCACTGCTGTTATTGGGCCATTCTTCCTGTTGCTCCTGCTGGCCAAGGTAAGTGGTACCAACATTGCTGGCCATCCACCAAATTAGCCAGGATCACCAAGCACCTTCATGCACCATCCACACCATCCTCAAAGTCCTCAAAATGAGCCTACTGAGCAGGCCTACCTGATGGAGAAAAAAAGTCTTTGAAGATGCTTAAATGTTACAAGTGAACAAGTCTCACAGCCTTTGCGAGATTTAAAAAAGGCCTTCTTTGGATGATGGATCTAGGTTTGCATTGCAGTTTAGAAGCACAGAATTTATTCTCTATAGCTTATAGTTGTCAGTCAGAGGAAGTAAAAGCTAAGTCCTGGTTTTGTGACTCCTGAGATTTTTCAGGCTTCTGAGCAAGAGGGAGAATTCAGAGTGGATGAGCTATGTGGCAGAATACAGAATTCTTGACATCCAGGAAATCTATGGTTCAATTTTTTTCATTTTTATTTTTATTTTTTTTAAAAAAAAATACTTTCAATTGAAGGTGATATGAAAGACATTGGCTTGAGTAAGCTGATACAGGCCACTGCAAATAATGGTCTGGAAGATGGACAAACTGCCTGTTAACTATGGCTATGTTGGCAATAGTAATACTTCTATCTGGTCTACAAGCCCCCAGCATTGCTACAGGAGATTAATGTCTGTGTGCTAGCTAGACTTCTGGGCTTAGAATCTCAAAATCTCTGCCTCTTTACTATGAACTCTTTTCAACAGTCACTTTGTATTTTGTGTAAGAGATGACTTTTGTATCTAACTTTAAAAAGTTGTAATGTGCAGCTTCCCACTTACAGTTTTAAGTAATATATCGTAATACGGACTCGTTTGGGAGGTAATCCATTAAGGTTCTAAATCCTTTATCATTTTGAGAAATCCCATTTAAAGACGATCATGTTTTTTCATTGTTGTCATCACATCAGCTTCATGAAATTTCAGGTCTGTGTTTCTTACCATAACCAGAAGAGGCCTCAAATGTGTAACCCTAATGAGAGAATATTTGTGGAGATTCTCAGTCATCCAGGTCATGAGTCGGTATTAAGATATATTACTTAAAACTGTAAGTGGGAAGCTGCACAGTTTTTCTTAACAATAAAACACATCTCCCTATATAAACAAAATATATGTGGTTTTCCTGTGATTCTAAAATCCTGACAGCAAATCAGAGTTGCAGAATGTCCCACTTTACAATTCAAAATTCTCATAAAAGATTGTACTTTTACATTGTCTTGTTCTATGTGCATCTTCTTCTTTAGGTTTAGTGAATTGTGTGGATTCAACCCACTAATTTATTCAATAAAATATGGGTAATCAAACTGTGACTTAGCACAGTGTGCAAACCTAGCCAATATTAAGAGATTGTGAAATTGATGTGGGATTGAGGGCTGAACCCTTTACTATTTTAATAGTCCCTTAAAGAGGTTATTATTTGAAAAGACTTGCAACTCTTGCAAATATGGATATAAAATTCTGCATTTCTTTGCTGCACTTGTAGAATCCAAAAATATACAGGAATAATTTTCTTTTAAGTGCAAATAATCCTGAATGTATAATTTTTGCCATAGCACAAGGCAAGTATATTAAAAGAACATTATTTGATACATGGCATTGGTCACAATGTTTCCTTTGTGCCATTCTAAAGGATCTGAATCTAGATTAATCGCATCTGAATAGTATATAAATAGTTTGCCATATCATTGTAAACATTTTAGTATATATTATAAAGCACTATCTGTCTCCTTTGGGTATAATTTAGAGAAGCCATTTTCAACGAGAAAAACACAATTAATAGTTATATTAGACACTAATTATAAATGGGAAAAGTGCTCATAAACCTGCCAGTAGCTACTAATGTTTTATTCTACTCTTCTTTCCACAATCTAGTAAGAGAAATGGATGAAGTTAATTCTTGCCTCATTCACACTATTTACAATATAGGCATAATAATATTCTAATATATTACATTATAATGTATTTAAGAGATGTGAATAGTCTAAGGCAATGTAGAAATGGTTATTATATGAGGCCAAGGCTTTGATTAAACAAAAGAGATTGGAGTAAATGGGCATATAATTTTAAAGCAAAAATGCAGCTGGTTTTTTAAAGCCTGAGAAATGAAATGGTGATCTCTAAAACATACAGAATTTCTCCATATTCTTTCTTTGTTGGGAAAATGGGTACTAACTCCCTAGTGCAGTGATGGCGAACCTTTTAGAGACTGAGTGCACAAAAACTGGCCCCGCCCCTGCTCCACCCCTGCTCCGCCCACACCCCGCCTGCCTGCAGGGCCACTCATCGCTTCCAGGGCCTGCCGCAGATCGCCTAGCAGCACCATGGCAGCCACGCCCTCTGCCCACACCCCGCAACATCAACTGTGTGTGATGGGGCATGAAGGTAGAATCTTGTCTACGCTGCCTGGCTGCCATGTCCTTCACTGCACTGCTCTGCGTGGGCCACGCTCAGGGGTGACCCTTCTCCAGGAGGGCTGCTGATGAGGAGGGTGTCATGGGGGGAGGCAAGGCTGGGGCAACGGCACGTGTGCCCACAGAGAGGACTCTGAATGCTGCCTCTGGCACCCATGCCATAGGTTCGCCACCACTGCCCTAATGGATTAAGAAAGCCCCACTCTAATAAACATAGAAATAAAGTGGGTGCTAAAGTAAGCATATACCATTGCCGAGATTTAGGCAACCTATTTCTCTTTTCTCTTACAATAAATCTGGATTAAAAAAAGACTTATAATTTTTATTTTTTTGTTATAAACAGATGTTAAGAATTGATATAGTGTGATAAGAATAAAGAAGAACATAAACAACAAGCATTATACGTAAGTAATACTAAAAGAAACAAGAAAGTATTATTATGAAGCATCTTTCCTCATTCAGTTCCGTGAGAGGAGATTATGTGATCCGAAGTCTTTGGTGTATTCCTTTTGCATATTCAGCTTGAACTCTCTTTATCACTGTTGAGAAGTTCAAGAGTTCAGAAGGAGAAGTGTCCGAAGAGTCTACAGGGATGGTCCCTTCAGTGTGGTGAAACAGTGGCTTTCCCCAGAGACACAGAGAAACAAGCAGAGGAAACAGGCAGCTATATAGCTCCCACAGAAACCTGGTTGGAAAATTGGCCAGGAATGGCTCCAAAACCAGAACTGACAAGGGTTCCAAAAGTATAGAAAGTCTCAGAAGAAACATTTGGTAAGAAGAAAGAAAAAAGACAGCTTGGGTAGTTGTGTCAGGATAGCTCTCTGGGCAAATGGCTAGAAGGGGAGCAATGGAGCTTGCTGCAAAAGAGACCTGTTGCCGGAAGCAACCAGAAAATAGGAAAGGGTTGAAGCCAGGACAGCAATAGTCAGACCCAAAATTTGCAGCCTCCCACCCCAGCAATACAGATGCTCCAACTAGAAGTGAAGCTTAGATAGACACCCAAGATTTCAATTGTGACCAGCAAGTAACTTCAGCTGGAGAACAGACAGTTGCTTTTGCCAAGATCAAGAACAAATCCCAGCCAAGATCAGCAGCCCATCAGTTCTGGCAAGCAACCGAGCTAGCTGGGAGTATCTAGTTTTTGGATGATAAAAGAGTTGGCAAGGAAGAAGATAGACAGTCCCAAGAAGCCCTCATTATAGACTCCAAGGACAGGAAAGCCCATGACTATTCTCTTTGGTGGCTATTTTCATCTGTAAAGGGTGAAGTTCAGGGGATAAGAGAAGTGCCAAGCTCTAACACAACAGTCATCAAGGAGAACAGTCATGGATCTTCCTAACACAGCATTGGCAAGTCATCACTTCCAAGGAAAGAAGCAAAACTACTAAAAAGAAAACTCCCCCCCCATTATCAAATTCATGAGAAAAAGAAGTGCAAAGGCACCAACAACTCATTCCCATACTGAAGGCTTAGTGGTGGCTACCTGCAAAAAGATGTGTTGGGACAGAGGAGTCAGCATTAGTTTCTCATGCTGAGCAAAAAGTTGAAAAGGGAGATGAAAAGAAACTCAGCGACTGGGAACACAGCAAGGTTCAATCAACCAGCAGGTATTAATTTGAAACATTTTCTAGAAATCAAGTTTAATTTGAAACCTAAACGATAAAAGGCCTTAATTAGAAAAGAGAGACAGTAAATAAAAAGAAAGACTCATTAAGAACTGATCTGTATGTTTCTTGGGATTTTAGTGTCATTTCAACAGAATCTATCACAAGGTATTCTCCATATGTTTTAATACTACAATTCCCAAAATAGTTATTTATTTTATATAAACAATTTATATAAGTATTTATTGTTAGGTATATACTATGGTTTTCTGCCAGCTAGCCAGCGGGTTTACAGTATTGTTTCCTTCCATTTTTCCCACAACCCCCTTTGCGATAAGAGCTGGCCAGTGAATTTCCACGGAGAAGGATGGATTAAAACCTGGATTGCCCAGAATTTGTTTTATTTAACATATTAATTGTTACACCACACTACAGTAATTCATTCCCAGCAAACCAATTCCATGGACAAGTTGCCTGATGCAGAAAGTATGCAAGATGACTTTGACTTTGATATGCAGCAACTATTATCTATGCAAAAGGGGCTGAAGCATTTTTTTAATTTTTTTTCCAGATGAGATAACATCTGGAAATCATACAAGAAGATGTAACCCTAATTCATGGAACTATAAGAAGGAAGAGGAAGTACAGCAGAATCAGACTTGCAAGATTCTGTTATTATAGCTAATTTCAGTTAAATGGGTCTGACCCCTGGGGATTTTGTAAGCTGCAGTGCCAATATATCCGCAGAGTACTAGGTTAGAGAAAACTGTTGTAAAGCAATAAGATGAATCCAAATATATTCATATGTAGGAGATCAGACCAACTGACATTAATAAAAACACACAATTGACTTAAGTCTCATTTATTTAATTCTTCAGTTCTAATTGTGAATAAAATTGAATCCAGTTATAGGTCATTTTTTAAAAAAAAAGATAAATTTACTTACATTTTTATTTCTCTCCCTGTCCCAAGAAGGTTGAGAGAAAATTTAATAAATTTAATTTAGTGGTTATAATCCGATTAATATTTTGTGCAGCTCTCAGATTTTTTTCTGAGAGCTGACTGAGAAGAAATTCAAATGAGGCTAGTCAGAGAACATAAGAAAAAAAAATAGGTATCAATGAGTTGCAAATTATTAGCAAATATACATGAGAGGAGATGGTCATTGTGGCTTCTAAGGATTTAGGGCACTAAGTACATTTTAGCATTTTGGATCAAGCCTAGAAACAAAGTGACTCTTCTGAAATATTTAAAGAACAATGTAATGGTGTTTATAAACTGTGCTCCTGCTGAGTTTAGCTGCTGCATTTTGTACTTATATTTGCAAAACCCTTGTCAAGGGCAGCACAGAGTACTGTACTGTAGAACACATTGTAGTAATCTAAACGACAGTCGATTAAGGCATAAATCATGTTTACTAGATAACAGCTGTTGATTAGTAATATTCTTGCCTATTTTTAAAAAAGCTCCTAGACATGATAGCTAAATTGAAACTTCATGGTCTGAGTCAGCATGTCTTTGAAAACCACTAACTGGAGTAAAACCAGTAAACAAAAGGCGGTTGTGTGGTGTATCATCCTTGTAGGCTTCTGAGAAGCAACAGGTTGAAGGATCTTATATTAACTCTGTATTGGCTGTTAGGCTGGATAACAGGGTGTAGAGCTCTTCCTTACATCTCTGGCAATGAGATTCCTATCATCCTTGAGATATAATGAAAGTATGAAACATGCTTGTCCCCACAGCTAATCTTTTAATCACACTTCAAGAAAAAGGTGAGTAATGTTGCTTTCCTCATTAACAACTTGAGGCAGAAGTGATTTTTCTCAGAGCTAAGGGACAGTCATCAACACCAGCTGCCCCAATATTTGGCTTTCTACTTCCAGGACTGGCTCCAGTGGAACAACCTGCCTCCAGAAGCAGTGAATGCTCCAACACTGGAAGTTTTTAAGAAGAGACTGGACAGCCATTTGTCAGAAATGGTGTAGGGTTTCCTGCTTGAGCAGGGGGTTGCACTCAATGACCTCCAAGGTCCCTTCCAACTTTATTATTATTATTATTATTATTATTATTATTATTATTATTATTATTATTATTATTATTATTATTAGTAGTAGTAGTAGTAGTAGTAGTAGTAGTAGTAGTAGTAGTAGTAGCTCTCCATTTTCTGGCTTCTGGGGGGGTCTCTGTTGGCAATATGAAGGACTCAGGGAGCACTAAAGCTGCCTTTATGAAGGCTCAGGTGGATACTCAATGGAATAGTTGAATAGCAGCACTCTTGCAAGGAGAGGAACGTGAGAACAAATATGGTGCTCTGGGTTAGGATAAATAAGGAAGGCTTGTTGGTTTGTGGCACATGAATTGGAATACAGAATGTCTTCCATATGAGTGATATTTCTCCTGACAAAATAAAAAAAAGTATTTGGGTTTCCAGAGAGTTTCTGGTGTCTCTATGAACCAAAGGAGAACTAGCAAAGAAAGTCCAGATCCCCATAAACTGAATGAGAGGAGATGATCTTACAGAAAGGTAATTGGAGGTTAGCAAGTTGTTGAGCATCCTCAGACTCCTCCCACACGTAGCATACAATATTTGCATAGCAAAGGCCTTGTTCTGTTTCCAGTGAGTCTCTGGATGGTTGATTTTGATCTGGCTTCTCAATCTCCTTCAACGTCCATAGCAGGGTGGTCCTATGTGGAGTTTTCATTCTCATTCCTATGTCCTCCACACATAGGAAGCAACCAATTTCAGCACTTGGGCAAGAAAAGCGTTTGGCCAATCTAATGACTGGGAACTAGCTTCCTGGTTCACCAACTTCACATTTAGCCAGGAAATAATTATATTATAGTTGCATGGAACAAGTATAATATAACTGGATTGTTATGTAAGGAGAAGGATAGCTTGCAGATTAGACAATGAATAATATTTTTCATTAACCACACTACAAATCAAATCCAGAATATATTATCTGTTACTTTAGGGCTTGCATATAGATATACATCCAGTTAGACCATGCTTTCAATGAATTTCATTTATATTTTGCTATGACAGAAGGTATATGTCAGCATCTCTGAAGAAGTTTTCAGCATTGGCAGTTTGGGATATCTAGACTGGAGAGTGACAGGATTTACTATTTACTGTTGGAATTAGAGAAGATATCTTCACCAGGGTAAGATCTCACTACCTACTAGGAACTACTGAGTTGTATTTTATAGTCAGAGAACCAGACACATGTACTTGTGTCAAAAATTATGTGCCATCCATTTTCATTTTGTGACTCTAGGTGGCTTACAAACATCTTTAATGTTGAGTAACCACTAATATCATTAAAAACTAACGATACAAGAATTCTAACACCAGTAAAAGATTCAATAAGGTATGTTTTAAAGTTACCTCTAAATTGTTTTAAATTATAAAAAGGAAGGGCCAACCTTAACTCTAACATCATATTTTCAACTCCAACGAAAAATCATCTAAACAAGCAAACTGACAAAAAAACACCCTAAAGTTCACCAAGAGACTTTAGCTTGTTCCTATGAATGCACTGAGGATCCAAGTCCCATTTTCATCAAGATAAATGGAATAGTTAGACCAACCATATAATACCTCTGTTATTCTCTGCAATATGCTGATGCAATCAACTCCAAAGATCAGTTCCTAACCTTATTGCATTTTGGAAAGATCTTCATTTCTTCAGCATATAAGTATTTGATTGCTTTTCCAACTTTTTAAAGAGGCTAGAATAGAACTAGTTCTCCAAAGAAGAAGGTCACTAACTTTTCCTTCTTGAATCATTGGGGTATCCATGACAAAGATTTGGTCACTTACATTTGCTATTGGAAAATTCTATTTTAAGGAAAGGAATCTTTATGCTATTTGGATTTAGATGATAACTTTACAGCTGAACTTAATGAAAATTTTTTGAAATAGAGGCACCCCCAATTATTTTAGCAATGCTAGGATAGTTATTCAGTAGAATTCGCAATCTTATCTATAAATAATGAAAAACTATCATTTCCACACCGGAAATTGTGTGTATATGTAAAAGCATTATCTTTGATAGGAATCTGATTCCATTCCCAAGAACATAGTAGATATGGTCATTTCAACATAGGAAATATGTTTCACCGGGAGGTTATATATATATTATTTTTTTTTGTAAGAAATTTTATTTATTTTTTTTCCATCATAAAAAACAATCATAAGTAAACACAATAACCCACCGGGAGGTTATATTGAGCTAGGTCTTTATACAGTTTCAAAATGAAGATCAAAAATAAACACTGATATATGTTTTCTGGAACCAGTCCTGGTTGGCCAGGTAAGTTGCATGCTGAACATGGTCCACAAAGAATAGAATTATTTCTTTCTCCCTATTGATCCTCAATTTAGCTCTGGCTGGGAAGACAAGTGAATACATTTCCAACAAAAAACACTGAATTCCAGTTACCTTTAATTTCTATTTCGGAAGAAAACTTTGGCAGTTCATCTGGATCCCAGAGGCAATTCTGGAGATAAAATTGATGCCAGATAGTGGTATTTAACTTTCCAGCTTTTCCAACTTCATTTTTAAAATCAAAAACACTTTTTAAAATATAAAGCTAGATGGGCTGAGGGGACTGCTTACACATGATTGTAAGAACTCTGATGTCTATGAAGATTAATCTTTGTGGTGTTGTATTGTGGTAGACTATTTTCTTGAAACAGCCTGACCTTGTGGATCAGGACTAAGGATAAGGCCGGAGAATATTATACTGTTAAGCTACTTATCGTGATAGTCAGAATATGTTATTTATTGTTTGATTGGATTGGATTGGTATTTCACCACAGTCAAAAAGGCTCCCGGCATTTCACATACATCAATAGGAATCAGACAAAACATCCGTGGTAATAGAATATAAAAACAATTAATCAAAAGCAAATAATCACATAATAATAAATCAGTTTAATGGCATCATCTCATCCCCTTCAATGACTCTTCAAATCAACTCAGTTTTTAACAGCTTCCAAAATGCCAATTGAATGGAGACAGATTGGATTTCTGGGGCAAATGCTGAAATACAATATTCTAGCAATAGGTATAGCTGGATCAGAGTGTAAAGTATAGATCACCTCCTCTCAATGAATCTATATTAACTGTTTTTTTCCTATATATCTGGCAGAACAGAAAAGGTCAGCTGTTTTTTTAAATTTCAGCAGGCTAAGACTGGACAATTTCTTTTTAACGCCCAAAATTATTCACAGCCATGTGGGCAAGTTGTTGTTTTTAACCATTTAGTCATGTCTGACTTTTGGTGACTTTATAGGCACTTCTCTCCATGCTACCTTGTCAAGCACAACTTCTTTCAATTGTTGGATGTTCAGCTTTGTATCAGCTTTGATGTTATCAAACCAATGTGTTCTTTGCTGGCCCCTTCTTCTTGTTCCACTAACCATTCTTAAAACCATTACTTTTTCCAAGTGAGCAAGTAAGTTTGTCCAGTTCAGGGATTTGTTACAAATGCAAGGGGGATCATAATGCTAACCATGAAGCATTGAGATTAATGTATCAATCGGCTGGAAGAAGGGGGTCTTCAAAAGAAAAGGAGTGCATGAGGAGATCCATGTTTAGAGGCATGGTAGTTCAACCAGAACGTGGAATGGATAGAGCTGAATGTTGCTGATCAGGTGGCTATTGGGACAAATATCTATTTATCTTTTGTTTGTTTATCTAGTAATATATTTCGGGAGGAATGATTCATCGGAATTGCCACAGCTATACTTGCTTAGAGAAAGTTTGTAATGTATAATAGAATATTAACTCATAGGAGCACCACTTTACATAATACTTGTCACAACTGGAACTGCAACATGTACCTTCACATGTTCTGACAGGTCTTCAGCAGATAGTGTTCAGCAACTGGATGTTGAACAAGGGACATTTGAAGAGATATGTGGCTATTTGTGTAGTAGCACTAAAGAGCCNATTAATACGGAGGAGATGGATTGTTTAAGTTTAGAGTTTGGAGTTAGAGATATTAATATTTGTTTACTTGTATTTGAATATTAGCCTAGGTTTGGTTTGGGAAGTCCGGGGGGCGGGGGGATGGGATATAACATTGTGTAATATCTGTGATGTATTTCTTTTTTTTTTATGATGAAAACAATAAAATTTTATATTGGAAAAAAAAAAAAAAGAATGCAGTACTGTAGGCTACTTCTGCTGACTCTTGGCTGCTAGCAGTTTGGCAGTTCAAGTCTCACCAGCTCAAGATTGACTCATCCTTCCATCCTTCCGAGGTCGATAAAATGAGGACCCAGATTGTTGAGGGCAATATGCTGACTCTGTAAACTGCTGAGAGAGGGCTGTAAAGCACTGTGAACCAGTATATAAGTCTAAGTGCTATTGCTAGTGCTAAATGTACAGCTTACCCCATACCTTTTGGTAATGGTTACAGAAAAAACTGTTGATGATGTCATAACCTGCTTCTTTTAATAGATATTCCGAACAGATGCAGGGTGAAGTTGAGGGTTTATTGATAGCTTATAAGTGTAACTTGACACTACATTATATGTGTAACTTGGCACTAAAACTCTTAAATTATATCTTCTGTAAAATGTCTAAATCAGTGCTAAGGATAGCAGACTCTTTCAATGGGTATGTCAGATTTGAAGAATTTATTTCTTAAAACTTACATTTAGCTTCATTTCCTAAACAATTCTTAATGGGATGAGTTCTTGCTCTGGAGAGAAAAACAGTATTGTGATGTATTGTTCTAATGCTCTTCAGTATTTTGCAACTGGTGAATGCTTATGGTGTGGAAGAGAGGGAGGCAAGACTGCATAAATCATGGAATGGGGATGAGACAAGGCCAGCAACATGCAAGAGGGGGTGAAATTGGGGTTACCAGGCCATGCTGTAAATAACTAATGAAGAAAATACTCCTGGTGCTCTGTAGCTGGTTAATTACTTCTGTGTGTGCATGGGGGCAGAGGGTGCCAGTAGCACTGGAGACTGGCCAGATCCTTCTTGCTTAAGTGTTGAATCATATATAAAGCTACTTCTATAAAAGTTTCTGGGCACTGATCATTCACACACTTCTCAAACAAATGCTATCCATGCTGTCTGAGAAATCTTGTTCAGGTTAATGAAAATTTTTCCTCTAAGCACTTTAGGAATAAACAGAGATTTATTCAGTAACCTTGTAAGATATATGGGGAAGGTGTGTGCCCTATATGACTTCCATCTGTTTGGTACAATTGGATTGACTCTGACTGCTGGTTCTTTTTGGCTCATTCTTCCTATACTAATTGAGAGTAGCTCTCCAAATTTTCAGAAAAAAGTCTTAGCTCATAGAAGAAATCAGGGGCCTTATGTATAGAAGCATGCCCTGTATGAATGAACTTTCCAAAGATTTCTACAATCACATGGTGGCCTTATGTATGAAAGACCCTGTCTGCAGCCTTGTATGTTCTCCAGATGTTCACTGGGGAGATGCCATTGTGCATGAGTGGGCAAAGTTCCAAACAGAACTTCAAAGAAAATTATTTCACATTATCTTGATAATCATCTCCTTTTTTGAATCCAACCTATACTTAGAAGAATGTATGCTCTTAATTATACCAAAAGAATGAATGTGATTACACTGTTGTTACAGTTTAGGATGGTTATGATATCATGAGTGTTTTTAATAAATAGTTTAATCATTGTTCAGGTAAAACTATTGCAAATATTTAAAATTTGATTTAAAAATTTGAGCTGTTAGTTTTAATTTCAGGAAAGGGAAAAGATGGGAAGCCAACCATCTGTGTTGCTCTAGTTTTCAAGCCAAGAGGCAGGCAGCCAATGAAAAAAGCCATTAGCAAGGCTGATACCTCCTCACAACCTGCCTAAGTGGAGGGTTTGGGCATAGCATCAGCAATGGCAAAATTGACTGAGCAGCTTGGAGCAGCATCTGAGGAGAGGTTGTAATGGGTAGCAAGCTCTGAATTTTAGTCAGGGGTCAAAAATCATGTAGCTCCCCATCCGCTGAAGAAAATAAAACGCTTATTTTATAGCCCCCAAGATCTGAAATTGCCAGCCATAACAGGCCTTATATTGTATGTGCTAGGCTAACTGTTGTGAGATTTATCTTGCATTTACAAAGTGTCACTTTTGTGTTATAGCAGTGCTGTTGAACAAAAAGAGATGCTCAATGACAAATTCAAGGAATAAAAGATAGTAAGAGGAACCACTATAAATCATAAATGGAGAGCAAGTTTTGCAGGCAGAAAGCTCCAGATCCAATTCCTGGGTTTTCCAGGTAAACTAGGGAAAGACTGGGGACTTCCAGTGAAAACAGAGTATTGCAAGTATGTATGAAAGTAGGAATCCTTTCATTGATGATAATTGCATGTTGTACTTAAATAAATGATGGTCATAAAAAACAAAACAAAACCCTGAGATAGATTTGGGGAGAAATTTTGCAACTTTCTTAATGAATGAAATCTAAGAGAAAATGTATTCTGCATCATACATAAGATGAGAATGAGATGAGAGAATATTAAAAAAATGATCTAGCGATTTGGAGATACAACGTTGAAAGAGAATTGCCACTGTTGTTGAGTTTTAGGTCAAAACCAAATGTCTTCAAGACATTAATATAAATCTAGAAACATGATTGATTTGTTTATTTATGATGAAATATTGAGAGAGTTTATATAAAGTTTATATAGCCGCCTATTCACTCACAGTGACTCTAAGTGGTTTATAAACAATAAAACACAGTATAGAAAAAAAATAAAAATGATACCCCACCCCCGTGACAACACACGGTTAAATAAGCTCCTAGTTTAGAAGAATTTTGTAAACTGCTCAAAACTAAGTTATTTAGAAGAGTATGTGAATTGCCATCGATGTGAGTTTTAAAATTATTATAACTGGTTTTTATTAATGTATGTTTTTTCAAGTTTTGTTTTTGTATGATTCATATTGTTCCAATGGATGTTTTAATGTGTAGGCTGATCTTATAAAGTGCTATTTGATTGCACCAGGTAACAAATATAATAAATAATCACAGGGATTAATATTTTCCATTCGAGACTATAAAGTCAATTAGTTAAAATATAATCCTCAAAGTTATTTTTAATATATTGCATTTCCCCATTTTTCATTTAGAGGACCATTGAGGTTTATGAACAAAAATAAATGAAGAAAAAAAATTACGTGAATGAGAGCCAATTTGATGTAGTGGTTAAGACCCACATTAGGCGCAAAGCCAGATGGATGTCCAGTTGCTTTCTCTCGGCCCTGGGAAGCAAGGTCTGTGACAATTCGCCATGGCCAACTCATTGCGGCCAACTTGCCATGGCCAATTTGCTCCGGTCAACTCACTGCAGGATAACTCACCACAGTCAACTCGCCGCGGGAGAACTCGTTGCAAGACAAGAGTTACATTAATATTAAAGAAATATTGGAATAGAATCATTGAAGAAAGGATGCAAAAGGAGGGACAGAACGAAATGTGAATGGCAAAAATTAAAATATTTTTTTATTTATTTGAAATAATTAAATAGAATTGTTAAATTGTCCTGCAGCAAGTTGTCCCATGGTGTGTTGGCCGTGCTGTGTTGGCCATGGTGAGTTGGCTGCAGAGAGTTGGCTGTGGCAAGTTGTCTCATTCCACCCCAAGGAGGCAAGGGCAAACCACTTCTGAAAAACCTTGCCAAGAAAACTGCAGGGACTAGTCCAGGCAGCCACCAGTAGTACCTTGACAGGGTGCAGTCTAAGGCAGGGGCTCAGGGGCTCTAAACTTGGCAATACTACAGTACCCTAATTGGATTTCCCTCTCATGAATTGCACTAAATAGTAACCAAATAGCTTCGTAATAAAACTACCATGATTTGCAAATGGTTTGGACAAATGGATAGACTCAAGAGTTTATTCACTTCATAAAACTCACTCTGGACTTTGATCCTTGCTTTATGATTAGGGGTGTGGCCAGAAAAGCAGAAGCGAACTTTGACATTCTCCAGCTTTGCCTGCATCAAAGAAACTGTAATCCCTTCCTCCACCTCCTCAGGTTGCTTATGATGCCCTTGGTAGTCATGACAAAGAGTGTGACAAAGCCTGGTTTAATGCCACCAGAACTTTGATTAGCTTTTCTAAAATCTGGAGTGCTGCAGCATTCACCATGTGAGCCCTCTGGATAAAAGCCCATCTTCTGCTGACGTTGCTCAAATACTGCAGATACTTACAAGTGAAACCCAAATATCTACAGGATAGAAAGCTTTTCAGGTATGCTGTATGTGTTTAGGCTTCCAGCTGCATGAGGATACTGGGCCCTGACTCACATGAAAGCCAGCATGGCTTTTCTCCTGCAGCAATTTGCTTCTTAGCACACGAGTATCTTTAAGAGTCAATATTGTTTAAACAATGTGAATAAGATGCAAGGTTTATCTGGAGTAGACACATGTTTTTTGTATGACTGAATTGGGCCCAGGATTTCATATATCTGTATATGACCCATGACGCCTCAGGCTTCAGTCCTAGGTAAAATTATTTAATAGAATTCCCTGGGAGAAGCAATTAAAAAGAACAATGCCAGAGTCAGTGAGAAGAATTATTGTGTCTAGGTTAATAAGTCTCATACTTTGCTCCATTTATCTTCTTTACTGTAAGCAACACTAAGGAAGCAGCTGCAAGACGACATAAGTTGTTAGGATCTAACTTATTTCTTTAACTGGTGCTCTACTGCCAGAATAGTGGAAGAAAATTCTATTCTTTCAGCCAGCATATTTTCCCTGTGGAAAGCAGCCAAGATAAGTAAAAGTGAGGGAGAAATTTGCTAACTACCATAGCAACAGAAACACAGCTGGAATAGTTACAGCTTTTATTAAATAACATTCTAATGATGTTAGAGGGATTTCAAATGCATCATAAAGACCTTAAGTCAAGGTTATCGTAGGAAATGGAGAAAACATAGCAAGTCTGAAGACTGCAGAGTTTGCAGAACAATTTATGTAAATATGAAGTGTTCTTAAAACCATAATAGTGCCATCTGATGTTTCTTAATGTGCATCTGTAAACAATGTACTGTATGGCTACCTGTCTAAGATTTAGCTCTTTAGTGAGAACTGAGTTTGGAGTGATTGGTTATATATTTTTTTCCATTGGTAAATAATAATCCACTTCATTAAAGACATTATGGATTACCATGCAATTTAATCATTCTTTTTAATGTGAAAGACCAAACAAAAAAAAAAAACTACTTTGAATGAGTTGGAAAAGAATGCAGGAAGCTAACGGCCAAAAATAAAATTTCTCATTAACATGCATATTGTTTGGAAATAAATAACAAGTGACAAATTACATGTGAATTATGGAAAGAGGTCAACCTGATAATAAACTTATAGACACTGACCATTTCATGCTTTTTAGCGTAAAATAGGATGAAATATGTTTGTTATAGATCTTGTTTTCTTTTTTTTATTTTACTTTCATGCATTCTTACACTGAATAAAATGTAGCAAATTGTTTAAAATGTTGCAATATAATTTATAATGTACATTTTCTTTAGTGTAATATAGTTTATTTCCAAATCAAGATAAAATCTGTAAGAATAAAACTCGCCACAGTCAGTTCGCCATGGCCAACTCACCGTGGGCCAACGCGCCACAGGATAATTCAACACTGTATTTATAGTTTCATTCAGTTACTTTTATTATTAGTGAACATATTTTTCATCGAAACTGTTGTAATTCTTGTATTTCTGGATTGAATTTCTTTATGTTATTATTATTGGCCTTGTTCCATTGAAATTAATTTAACTTTTGTATTTGTTGAATTGTCCCTTGGCAAGTTGTCCCATGGTGAGTTGGAGAGAAAGGAAAGCAAGACAGATCATTTTTTTGCCAATTACGGAGGGGGCGGGAACGGAGAAAGATAGATTTCCTCATTCTTCCTTTTTTTAAGTGCTAAAAGTACTTGGTTTTTGAGGATGGCGATAGTGGCACAGTAAGCTAGTCCTTGCTTACCAATGGTAAATTGGGATGGGGAATTCCATTGCTAAGCAATGCATTATAAGATGTTATGTGACTGACTAATGACTACAGATCTTGTAGCCTCAGTTGCTGTCATTATGCAAATCCTGTGCGGTCACAGTGTCCCACAGTTACAAGGTCACCATTTGTAACCTCTTGACAGCTTCCCCATTGACTGCGCTTATCCAAAGCTGGCAGTGAAAATTGCCAATGGTCACACGGCTGCAGAATGCTGGGAAATCGTAATTGTGAACTGGTTGCCAACTATCAAAATTGTGATCCTGTGATTGTAGAGATGCTGCCACAGTTGCAACTATGAGGACCTATTATAAATCCCTCTTGTTCAACACCGTCATAACTTCAAAAGGTTGCTGAATGAGTGGACATTAAGTGATGATTACTTATACAGAAAAAGGAAAAATCACTTTCAGATTAAGCTTGTTCCTGATGATTTCATAAATATCTCCAGATCATTTTTGGGGGGTTCTTGATTCCATAATCTGGAAATGGTTTGCCCTGATTTCTTCCGAGATATTTTCTTAACTTTCCAGTTTAACTGGGGGGGGGGTATCAACTTAAACTAGGTCTTCCATCAAGGAAGCATAAAATTTGGAGCCAGTATTCCTTTGGGATATCTTTGGTGATTTTTCAAAGTGCCATCATCCCATTAAATGTTGGGGTTGCTTTGTTGAAATGTTGTTGCAAAATGCAACAGTCTATAGAGCACTGCACTTGCTTTGTTTTGTCTGCCTTCCTATCTTTCAGAGACATCCAGCTATTGTGCATGAAATTATCCTATCCTCTTCCCCACTATTCACTCCATAATAGTTCAGTCAGGTAGGTTAAGTTAGAAATCAGTAACTTTCCCCAGGCTATCGGCTGTGTTTTGTGAGTAGCCAGCAATTTGAACTTTGCTCTTTTTGGTCTATCCACAGTGTAGGTTTTATTGTATAGCAGCATACACATTGACTGATGTACAATAGCTACTCTTGCTTGTATAATGAGAATCTAATGCCAGTAACAGAACATTAATGTTCTTTTAATTATTTTTAAAAGAATGCAGGCTTGTAGCTGTTTCCCTTCATGTTTTATAAAATTCATCATATTAAGAATTAAGTTGATTATTCAGTATAGTGTTGGTGACCTAATCTGCAGGATATTGCAGCGCATTCAATCTGAACTGCTTTTAGAGGGTATGAGGTGAAGGAAGGTGATTACCTATTTACTGACCTCACTAGTCACTAGAGACCAACACAATAAATTGCTGTTGCTCAAAAACTGCTATATTATTAGAGTTTACAGTTGGCCTTCCTTCTTCCGCTGGCTCTTTCTGTATCTAATTTAGCAAAATTGCATTTAAATTAGTCCCTGATGAGAGACCCTGAGCTGACATTTTTTCTTTAATAGACATGCTAGTCTCTCTGCATGGTAAAATTCCATAAATAGCTCTTTACAGGCAAGATCACTATTATACATCACTCAGACCATTATATCCCTAAATTCACCTTGGGGAATTCTTAGTAATCATCACAGCATTTTCCTCACAAAGGAGCCAGGACTTATTGGCTGGCTGATCCTCTCCTTCCTTCCTTCCTTCCTTCCTTCCTTCCTTCCTTCCTTCCTTCCTTCCTTCCTTCCTTCCTTCCTTCCTTCCTTCCTTCCTTCCTCACTAGCACTTTGTAAAGACTACTTGAGAGTGATAGTGGTTAAATCACTAAACTAGAAACTAGGAGTTCTAATTCTGCTTTTGGCACAAGCCCATGGGGTGACTTTCAGCCAGCCACTCTCTATCAGTCCTAAGTAGAAGGCAATGGATTATTTTTTCTGAAAAACCTTGCTAAGAAAACTGCAGGGATTTGTTCAGGCAGTTGTCAGCAGTCAAGACTGACTCTCTCTCTCTCTCTCTCTCTCTCTCTCTCTCTCTCTCTCTCTCTCTCTCTCTCTCTCTCTCTCTCTCTCTCTCTCTCTCTCTCCGCTCCCCCCTCTCTCCCCCTCCTTAATAATAATAATGATAAAGTTGTAGTCCTCGAGTTATGACCACAATTGAGCTCAAAATTTATGTTGCTAAGTGAAACATTTGTTAAACGAGTTTGCCCCATTTTACAACTTTTCTTGCCACAGTTGTTAAGTGAATCATTGTATTTGTTAAGTTAGTAACATGGTCGTTAAGTGAATCTGGATTCCTCATAGACTTTGCTTGTCAGAAAGTCGCAAAAGATGATCACATGACCCTGGGACAATGCAGCCATCATAAATATGAACCACTTGCCAAGCATCTGAATTTTGATCATGTGCCTATGGGGATGCTGCAATGGTCGCCTGTGTGAAAAATGGTCAAAACTCATTTTTTTCAGTGCTGTTGAAACTGAACGGTCACTTAATGAACTGTTGCAAGTCAAGGACTACCTGTAAAATGAATTAAATATACATAAGATTATGTCTATCTTTAGGTATGACTCCTGAATGTTAAATTGTGTTAATTTTGGGGGTGCTCTTAGGCACTCTGCTTTGATGGAAACTCAGAGGTCTCACCCCCACTCAGCAGGATCATCTACTTTAAATTTACACTGTCACACTTATTACTATCTAATAAGTATGGTAGACCATTGCATCTAGAATTAATATTAACTTAATTGAACTAGATCATGAATTATGCCTATGACCCACCAGGACAGCAGGTACAAACACTGTATGGAGGTTGCTACTGCTACTACTTTAATTGGATGGTTGCCTCTATTTGAAGAATTGTCCTGTCCAAGTTAAAGAGCCATAAAAAACGAAGAGAAGGAGAGAAGGAGCCTCAAAGTTGGCAGAAACACCATCTAGAATTCAAGGTGACTGAATTATGACTGTGGTGGAACCTTCCCATAATGAGCGTATGTCAGTCATAAATTGCCTCATCCATGTGACCAATCCAATTTATGATCTTTTTTACAGTGGTTGTTAAGTGAATGTCACATTTATTAAGCCAACCAATGGTTAATTATGGGCCAGTTTTGGTAAAAACTGGAAGAAAATGGCATCTTTCAGCAAAATCATTGTAAAATACGTTCGCTTGGCTGTGGAATGCTGCAAATGGTCATAAATGCGAGTGCCCAATGTGCGGTCAAGGTACCACAAGTGGAGGAGGGGGCAGCGGTCGGAACTTCAAAACTTGGTCATAAGTGGTTGAAGGTTCTATCATAACTTCAAATGTTTACTAAGAAACTGGTCATAAATTGAGAACTACCTGTACTCAACCAGCTTGTAAGTATTTCTTACAGAATAAATTACCACAGTACGCACAGTGCTATATGTTGCCAATTATTCCAAGCTCGCAGCCCATAGATTTATTATGGTTATTCTCATCTTTTGTGGAGCCCAGAGTACTCCAGAAAAGCCCTTTGAGACTAGCTTGTAGAGGTTTAAACAATCAATTTCATCCCTTCAGACTCTCAACTTCCCAAGCATTATCCTAATTTTTCCCATTGGGAGATTTAAGGAATATATTAAGTTCAAGGGAGAAGTTTTTAAACACTGCAACTCTTGCCGTAAGAGTTGGAGAAAGTTTCTCTAGTGATCCAGAGTATGTTGGAAGCACATTTGAGAAGAACACAGTATCAGAAGGAGTCTCATGAGATGGACTAGAGCAAATAAACTCATTGCTGACAGATTTTCCATAAAAGTATTCACCTTCACTGCTTTCCCTTGCAGAGAATTAAAGACAAGTAAAGTGTGTTATTTTCACACATTCTGAGTTTGTGTCCAGAGTTGCAAAATGCCCATTACTCTCTTTTGAACAGCTCAATATGCCGTTCATAGCCACATTTGCCCATGTTTAATAAGAACAGGCAAGTGTGTGGTTGGGAAAGGGTGCTATACACTGAAGAAAGCAAAAATGCCTACCAGTAGTTCATTTTATTAATTAAATTTAAATGCCATTCATCTTGTGGTTTAAGGTTATTCTGAGCAGCTTACAGTATACTAAAACATATAGACATAAAACAATTATAAATATAATAACAAATTAAAATTACAAAATATCGCAACAACCTAAAAACCATGAGTTTGGAGTAGAAAAATGGTGGCAACTTCTGTGTTATTGCACTAGTCACCTCCAGCCAACAGCTTCTCCTTCAGGCTCCCATGCCAACTGGCATAGCCAGGTTTTAAGACATTTCCTGAAGGCCAGAAGGGTAAGGGCAGACCCCCACCCTTCTAGCCTTCAGGCAAGATGTACCAAAGGGTGGAGGCCATGGCAGAAAGGTCTTTTCTCCTGGACCCCCATCAGCCTCAATTCCTCGGCTGATGGGATCTCCAGAAAGTTTCTTCTGCCAGGACAAAGGGGCAAGCCAGGAAAAAATGGTTCCTCAGATATCCTGGACCTATGCCATAGAGAGCTTTAAGGCAATGACCAACTTCTAATTGGACTCGGAAGCACATTGATAGCCAGTGCAGCTCACATATATGCTATTCTAGGGGCCTCCAAAACTGTCCATGCTGCATTGTGGTTCAATTGTAGCTTCCAAATATTCTTCAAGAATAACCCTATGAAAAATGCATTGCAACAATCCAAATGAGAGATGACCAGGCCATGAGTGAGTGAATGCACGACTTCATGAAACGAAAACCTGAAGTTGTACAAAGGGTCTCCTGGCATCATTTCCATCTGCTCTTCAAACAGGTATCGCAAGTCTAGGAGAACTTCCAAGTTGCATACCAGGTCTATCTGAGATAGTGTCACCCCACTCAGAACTAAGGTTCTAAGATTTCCTATGGCAACTTAAAAGGATCAGGAAGCTGGTAATGGAAAAGACTACTGCCTATTAGAATACACAAGATTGAGTAAGATAACTTGAGAAATAACTTGACTATAGAGTCTTTGGTCTTCTCTGAATGTGGTTGTTTGTTCTCAGACATTTCATTTCCCAGCTAGGTAATGAATTTGATGTAATTTGACTTGATATATAGTGATGTTATATAACATATAGTTATATAGTGATATTATGTGATATAGCATGAGACAGAGAACTGGTTCTCTATTCCAGAAAATATCAGATGAAAATTTATTCAGCCTTCAGTTGAATAAAAGAATATTCAGTTGAATAAAAGAAAATTAATTTGGTAAGTCTTAATAACATGGAAAACAATGAAGAAAAAAAATAGAAGAAAAAAGCTGTGTATTTTAGATTAAGTTCCATTTCCACAACAGAAAATTAACTTTTGAATTTTGCCAAGACTGTATTATTTCAAATGACTGTTAATATATAGCAGTGAATGATTTAGAAGAAGCAGAATTTTATTTGCTGGCTTAAAATGGCATGCTTTGAATTAGGTAACCCATACACACATATCTCTTAAAACTGAAAAAAAAAAATCCAGCTAGCAAAGCAGCTCATAAAAAGTCTCAAGTGTAGCATCCAGAGGCTGCAAATAGCTATGCTGATGGCTCTGTTCTGATGTAGAATGTGCTCTCATTTTGTATAACTCTCAAAGTACAGGGGCAGTTTCTCTCTTCAGTACCATACTTGTATAATATACATAGAAAGCAGCTGCCCTAGATGGAATGCAGTACTATTGTTGGAAATGAATATAACATAAGGAATTGGAACCTATGGCATAAACGACTCAGTTGAAGCCAATTCTATTATTTGTATTGTAACTCTATGTAATAAAGCTATTGCTCACAGATTGGAAATTTCATATAACTATATTTGTGTTATTCAGGACAACAATGAAGCTGGCAATTAAGGTAAGATTCAGTGGGAAATTGTGATTCTGAAAATGGCTAGGAGTAGAACATTCTCATCTTCTATTGATTTTCCTTATGAGGTCTGAAAAGTGAATAACTTTTAGCACATTGCAATGTCAGAGACTGGCAGAAATGGCCTTGGAAAATTGACCTTTTCTCTGATTCTTAGGAAACATTGCTATAATTGCTGCAACAGATAGGGCTTTAAGAAAAGCAAAGGTTGTTAGGTCACCAAATCTATAGCTCCTAATTAACCAATGGTTTAAAGGTTGTTTGGCATTTTTAAAGTTTTAGGTGAATCTACAGATGGCCATCTTGAGAGTAGAATATATTCAAATTGTAGGTTAAAAGCTGGTTTCTTTGCACAAAGAAGAATAGCCTTTTCCTTGACATACCTTATTTTATATCCAAGGAGATTTTCAGCATGTTGGGTTTTTAAGGAAGACAAGGATGAACTAAGAACATTTTTGAATAAGCACATCTAATTTCAAACATCAATAATATTAGAATCAATATATAATTATATATTTAGTAAATTTCTAAATTGCCACAATTAAGCAACTCTTGGCAGTGTACATAGTTATAAAATATATAAAAACACCCACAGTATAATAATACAGCAATTACAAAATTGAAAACAGTAACTTAGAGCAATACTATGTAAATATCTATGTGGTGTTTCCTCAATTAAAAAAAAGTCTCTATTTTAACTTGTTCTTGAAGGATGATAATATCTATGATAATCTAATTTTTGCAGGAGACGTTTTTCCATAATGTAAGAACCATAATTAGTCAATAGCACTACACAGTACAACACTCTTAGGTCACTAATACAACATGCTTTGAATTTGCTATGTGCTGTTCCTGAAAAAAATCAGCAAAATTTAATATAGGATGCTGTTCCTAATTTCTCTGCTTATATAATAGTCTTTGTCTATGTGGTAATTATACACAAAGGTTATACTAGAGAAAGAAACCATAGTCATTAGCAGAAGACTCCACTTCTCGTGAAAAGTCACTTGGCTGACAACTTTATAGCCCAACTTTCCTTGAAATAGAACTCCCTACACCCTGGATCTAAATCCAGATAATTCCTGTTAGGCTGTTCATCCAGGAAATTGGACTAACGGACTCTCGAAAATGGCTCCAGAAAATGTCCCAAGTTACAGCTGTCCTAAAATTACGGGCTATCTTCCCATTTATGTTCTGTTAGAACTAATGAAGGCTTGTTAGTATAAAGATTTATAGATGGGAATCAACATGGGGTTCCATTGACAGATGAACCATAAGCAGGGTAAAAAATAGTGTTATCTAAGCGAGAATTAATTCTGATGTAATGAAAGTCTCCTGCCATAAACAGCCAGAGATGTAATGAAGTACCTGATTCTTCTTCCTGAGAGGTCATTATTAGATCATGCCAATGATGAGGGAGTTCCAATTAAAGGCTGACTGTCAGTTTTTACTCCTGATTTAGACTTCAGGGGAAAAAATACTACTAAAAGCAACCCCACCCCACCCTCTGGCCATTTGGAATTATTTTCATGTCTTCTTAAATTCAGTGATCTAATTTCGTTTTGGAAGTTACTTAAAGCTAAGCATCATAAATATGGCAGTATTTTGGCTACTTTATGAGAATGGTGAAAATTAAGAGCTAAGAGCTGTAAACAAAATTGGTGCCGGCTAATCATTTCCCCAGCTTTTGTGGGTAATGGTGGAAATAATAGTATAAATGGTTAAAACCAATGACCATTTCATCATTTTTAAAATATTTGATGCCATTAATAAAAATTGCAGGGAATTTCCTGTCACTCCCACTTTCAAAAGGTTATTTGATCTGAGGATGGTTTTGGTCCAGAAGCTTTTGGTCCAGAAGCTACTCAGGTAGCAGCTAATATATAAGAGCAATTAAATGTTATTTTATCCAGTCATGAGAACCCCCAATTATCAATGGGATATAAATATTTTAAACCAATCAATAAATAATAAAATATTGAATTAGGAAGTTAATTTATAATTCCAAGCTTATGGATTTCAATGGGGTACATTTAAGTCAATGATGTTTAGATGAGTGTTTGGATATGAAAGAAGATTATGAAGTAATATTTTTTTAATTTGTGAAGAGTTCATAGATGTACTGTATACCAAAAGCCTGGATTAAATGCCCCTCTAATGAAGGATTTATGCTGCAAACCTCATTTCTCACCCATTATAGACTAATGGATCCTTTCAGGATCCAACCAGGTTGGTCACTGGGACCAGAGGTTTAGTCTTCTAAGCTTTTGGACTCATGCTGGAGCCTATCCTCAGGGAACTTCTATCTAGCAGAGTGTGTAACTGGGCTATTCTGGGTGTGGTGTTTGTATGGTGCCTGGTTATGTGTAGTTTTTAAATTATTGATTGGGGTGTTGATGACCAGCTATTAAGTCATTGGCTATTGTTTCCTTGTGCTGCAAAGACCTCTTCTTCTAAGTACTTGATAAGCTTGTGGTAAATCAGCACTCCTGTTGACTGGTGAGGGGACCCCTTTTCCAGGTTTCAATCACTTCCTTGGCTATTTTTGTACCTGCTCATCCAACAATCTTAATAGCTGCAAACTTGAATGTATGTCCTTGTTCGTTGCAATGTGTGGCTACCAATGAGTTCTGCTCTCGTCGTCTGACTGCTCACTTGTGTTCTTGCAATCTGGTAGTTACAGTACCTTCCTCTCCATCTGTCTTACATTGTCATAAGTTAAACCCATGCAGGGAATCCAGTAGATTACATTGGAAGTATCTCCCACGTCCAAGTGAACTTTGCAGTGTATGATTTGACCTCGTATGGTAGCCTCTGGGTGGTCTCAATCTAAAAGCTTGGAAGACTAAACCTCCGATCTCATTGACGAAACCAGATTGAATCCTACAACATTATCCTGGGACATGTAGATTTACCTTCATTCTTGATGGATCCTTGTTCATTTGCTCTGTTCAGAATTTGTCCAGCAAGCAATTATTTGCCAGATAAGAAAATTACTGCAATTCTGTAGCAAAATCCCACTGTACCCATTGCATAACAATACAAATTTGTCATTATTCTTCAGAAAATTTGGATAATGGAAATATATGTCACTATAGTCAAAAGAGGAGAACCAATGATTATTTAATATTTCTACTCTTTTTGGATAGCAGATGGTAAAACTGGAGCACCCTTTAGAATATTATGCCCAGGTAGATAGCAATATCTAGTCTATCTTGGTTCTCCTAAAAAGGTAAACAGAGTCAGGCCTGATTAGGATTTGGATGGGACCACTAAGGAATCCTAGGATGATAGATAACAAAGCAGTGGCCAACAATCCTTATTTTGCTTCTGAAAACCAAACACAGGCCAAAAAACAACACACATGTTATATCACCGGGAGTCAATCTCAATTCAAAGAAAATTAATTAAATCCACTAAATTTCTCTTTCACTAAAATACATTAAATAGCTGCAAACTTGAATGTATGTCAAGTTAAATATAGTTATTCGTTATTGCACTTGGAACTCAAATGGAACAAATTAAAGACTGTTTAATCCTTTGTGACTCTTTTCCAGATCATTAAAGTATTGTGAAGATTTTACAATATAGCTACAATATAAATTTAAAATAACCTTTTAGAGGTCACTAAAGCTATCAATCATGAATAGGGGTGGAGAAGATGGTCAGTTTTAGCTATAAAGGAAGTTTACAAGTTGCTTGTAAATTCTTCTGGCCTGTCTCTAGCATTTTGCTTAAATTGGATTCCTGATGTTGCCATAAAGTAAGGTTTTTCCATATTTTTTTCCCCCATGGATACTGCCAGTAGGACTCCAGATGATCTATAGAAGGTTTTGTTGAACTAGTTAGCTACATGTTGCAGTGGAATAATTTCTTGAGGAAATAGTAATGGTTCCTATTGCTTTGCTGACATATGTTACACCCAGATGCTACTATTGATTCCTGCAGATACAGATCCATTTAGTGTCTTGAAAGACTGAATAGTTTGGATGTTTGCTTCAGCCAAATAAAAGTGCAATGGAGACGCGCTTTGGGATCCCCCTGCAGTTTGTGAAATGTGTGCTGGCAATCAGGAAACGTTTGGAGAGGCTTTAAAATCAATAATGTATTTGAAAGTAGAACTGTGGATGACCTCCCTTTAGAAATAGTCCTTCTTTCTGAGTTTGCAAGCCTGTTTCAGTTTGAGCAGGGTTTGAAACTTTAAGGAACATCTATAAAAAAGAAGAAGCCATAATCACAGAATGTATGCAGAATTATCCAGCAGTTTGCATGATAGTCTCTATAAATCTACCTGTTTAGGAGTGCTACTGATGTCAGAATGCAGTATGTGTTAGTTTGAATCATCCTGCAATGGTGAATGTCATCAGTGGCACTTGATACAATGGAGGTGCCCTTCACCATGGGAAGCCAGGTCTTCCACTAGATTTAATTACCTCAAAAAGGACCAGCAGTATGTCTAACCACCTTAAGGGAATTGGCTCTAAGAGCTTTAAAGAGCTACAGAGCAGATGGTTCCTGAAGTTAGAGTAATGATTTCTACTTTCAGAGGGAATAAAAGAAAAGTTGAATAGACTGGACTTTTTAAAGGAAGCATTCCCTTTTCAATGACTTGCTTCTTCACTGTAAGACTGAATATTTAATTGTCATATCTCAGAAATCTTAACAGGAAATATGCACGCAAGGTAAAATAATTTGAACTTCAAGGAAGTTCAAAACAGCTAATTTGGATGCCAGAACCCCCTTTCCCCCCTGTATTCATCTATAACTCTAGCTATAAGATTGCTGCATTTGTCTATGAATGAGCTTGAAATCTACTGTACATGAAATGGGCATGTTTTAAAATGGAATTTTCAAAATCAAAATGTATTTCCAAATGCATGTTTGGGAGGCTAAAAGCAGTGTTGCCGCATCAGGAAAATAGAAAAGCTAATAGATAATTCCTATTAGCCTGGGTGATATGGATAATGTCAGTTCACATCAGAATGAAAAAAACGTGGTGTTTTTCCAAGTAATTCTACTGTAGTGTCTATGGGCATTGCCACCGGAGGACAATTGGGAATCTGAACAATACATGCAAATTCAGTTTCAGATTCCTAAGATATCTTCTAGTTGCACACAAATGGCTTTCAAGAAAAAATGTGGAATTTGATAATAACTATTCCGATTGTATTCCCGTTACATCTTTGAATATAAACATTTTGTATGGATGATGCAGAATTGCTCTGACAATGAATGAAACCTGAATTCAAATGTCACATTCCAGATATGCTGCAGCCAAGATGTGGAAATTAAACTTTCAAATTACTTAAGTGAAAGATGCAAAGGCATGCTCAGTCCTTTGGGGCCCACTTGCTCGCCTGCTGTCTTAATGCAAGGCAGCAATGTCCATGGATGCCCAAGGACGCAGGAAGTCCAGCCAGCAGGAGAGAGTGATAGCAATAGGAAATAGATTGAAAGAAAGGACACATACCGATAGTTATAGATAGAAACAGATTGCTCATGCAATGTTTTTGGAAGTTGGTAATTTGTTCAAAAGTGAGACGATTCATAGTTTAGAATAGCTTATTGCAATCAACTTTTTAAATCACTGCTTTTATGTCTCCCATAGTCCTTCTTTTCACTAGACTAGACAAACCCAATCCCTGCAACCAATTTTTATGTTTTAGCCTCCAGCCCCCTAATCAACTTTGTTGCTCTTTTCTGCACTTTTTCCAGAGTCTCTACATCTTTTTTACAATATGGTGACCGAAACTGGTATTCTAAGTGTGGTCTCACTAAGGCTATATAAAGTGGTATTAATACTTCACGTGATCTTAATAATAATCTATATAAATAAAAATGTAAATGTTCGTTTGTTCAAAATCTTAAATCTCCGAAGGTTCTTCACCGATTGTTTTGAAATTTTGGTACAACGATGCATTCGAATACGTGCGTGTTTTTATATACCTACTATTATATAGATGTCACACCTGTGACACAAACGTGCGCTTTCTCTTTTCTTTCTTTTCCAGTTAACCAGACTGAGCCACAGCAACGCGTGGCTGGGTACAGCTAGTAATAATAATAATAATGATAAAGTTGGAAGGGACCTTGGAGGTCATCTAGTCCAACCCACTGCTCAGGCAGGAAACCCTATACCATTTCGGACAAATCGCTGTCAGTTTCTTCTTAAAAACTTCCAGTATTGGTGCATTCACCACTTCTGGAGGCAGGTTGTTCCACTGGTTAATTGTTCTAACTGTCAGGAAGTTTCTCCTTAGTTCTAGGTTGCTTCTCTCTTTGGTTAGTTTCCACCCGTTGCTTCTTGTCCTGCCTTCAGGTGCTTTGGAAAATAGCTTGACTCCCTCTTCTTTGTGGCAGCCCCTGAGATATTGGAACACTGCTATCATGTCCTCCCTCGTCCTTCTCTTCGTTAAACTAGACATACCCAATTCCATCAACCTTTCCTTATATGCTTTAGCCTCCAGTCCCCTAATCATCTTTGTTGCTCTTCTCTGTACTCTTTCTAGAGTCTCAACATCTTTTTTACATCGTGGTGACCAAAAATGGATGCAGTATTCCAAGTGTGGCCTTACCAAGGCATTGTAAAGTGGTATTAATACTTCACGTGATCTTGATTCTATCCCTCTGTTAATGCAGCCTAGCACTTGATTCTATCTCTCTGTTAATGCAACATAGGATTGGCTTTTTGGCTGCTGCCGCACACTGCTGGCTCATATTTAAGTGATTGTCCACTAGGACTCCCAGATCCCTCTCACAGTTATGGCTATTGTACCAGGTTTCACCTAATTTGTAACTGTTCATTTGATTTTTCTTGCCTAAGTGTAAAACTTTATTTTTCTCTACAATGAATTTCATTTTGATTGCAAAACATTCACCTAAATCATTGTTTGATTCATTCTGTTTTCTTTTTTCATTTAAACCAGTCCCCTGGTTTACAGAGAAGGCTCCCAAGTGAGGGAGAATGAGTCAATAATTAAGTACTCTCAAAAGTCACAGTTCTGTGGAAGTTCAAGTTACCGTGAATTGGCCCATAAATTAAAGTTGGCAAATATTAGCTGTGGCCATAAATGCTGCCTTCCTATGTTCAACTGAGTTATTTTTCCAACAATAAAGAATAGGCTGCTTTGGAATGAACTCATTTTACAAGTTGCATTTCTTGCTCTCAGAACACTATTAAATATGATTTGGAAAGTTTTTCTCTCTGTCCTTTAAAAATGTAATAAAAATAAACAGAAGGTTTTTTATATAAATCTGGGCCCATGATAAAATTAAAGACAGGGTGTCAATGCAGTAGATCTCCCATATGCTAGTTAATTATAAATGATGTGTAATAAAGGATATGAGTGGCAAAATAGAGTTATATGAAAAATGTAAGTCTTGATTATTTCTTCTTTATTTTTAGCCCAGTAAAACAGAGATTATGATTCTCATAAAGGAAGTTTCCCCTGAATAATACAAAAGACAATCTTCCTTTATTACATACAATGTATTAGGTACATGTGTATAGTACATGTATGTATACATGAAAGACAGTTTGATGTAATGTTTAAGGCATCAACTAAAACTGGAAGACCATGAGTTCTAATTCTGCCTTAAGCACAAAGCTAGCTGGGTAACCTGGAGCCACTTTCTTTCAGCCCTAGAAAAGTGGCAAAGGCAAACCATTTCTGAAAACTTTGCTAAGAAAACTACAATCTCTGAGAATTGGACATGATTGAACAGTAGAAAAATGTATACGTACTATATTATGCACAAATTTGGTGTGCTTGGAATTGATCTGCTAGAAATGTATCAATATATTAAAAAAATATAGATTATACCAATAGTTATACCAATAGTTAGTTATGCATCATACTAAACTGTACATATTCTATGAAGGGGATATGCTTCATCACTTATGGTTTTGCAAGACTAATTTACCACTACTTGCCTGCAATTAAATTCAATAACATTTATGCTGTGATTAATTAAATCCTAATGTTTTCTTGTAGCTTCTGCATATATTAAGCATCAACATGAGTTTTCTCTACAATCTCATTTAGTATGCAGCAAACTTGGTGACACAGCAGTCTCATTCTAGTTAAAAAAAAACTATTTACATAAAGATACTTAAAAGCATAGTACTCAACCCCACCTTTATAATTGGTAGCTGAAGGAAAGTACAAATTAGCATTAAAGCCTCTGAGGACTGTAGTGGCCTTGTTAACATTTTGCAACTATCTGTTGCATATAGAATGGCTAATCTATATTTGATATAACTAAAAATCAACATTAATTTGAAATATATTTATTTTATATTTATATCCCACCTCTATTAGACCCAATATTCCTTCCTCCTTCTATTTTGCCCACAACCACAATTTGGAGAGGGATTGACTAGCCCAAGGTCA
>NW_015386357.1:612795-643974 GCF_001527695.2 Protobothrops mucrosquamatus
TTGGTGTAGCTCAGGATGATTCAGGATGATTAAGAAGGCATGGCAAGGCAAAACATTAGCACCTATAACTTTGAATATACATATAATTAAACAAAAAGATGCAATTTTCTCTTCTCCCCAGACTATTGTCCTTTATTCTTTCCCCGCAATCTTCAGTTTAACAATGGTGAACATTTCTTAAATATTTTAACAATGGTGAACATTTCTTAAATATCAGTATTAACACTCAGCTATGGCCTAGCAGTGAAAAGCATGACATTTTCAAGAAAGTATGATAAAGAGATCTTCCTGAACTCTTATAAGCTTCTGCAATCCAGCACCACTAGTTGCATTGAGTACAACTATAATTACAAACCAAGGTTTGTGTGTCCTCAGTCATGTTGCCTAGATATCGAGGCAGATGTGCCATGGCACTTCTGAAACATAACAGGTTAGAAAAGGTTGAGGTAAAACAAAACTAATTTATATGACCTGATGTATCAAAATAATGTAGACTTCTTTTTATTTTTACAACATTGGGGTTATTGCTGGTTAGGTTTTCTCATGGTTAATGTTTATGCTAGCATAATATCTATGATGGAAGTAGTCAGTTTGGTTGATCTTAAAAAGTTAAGCAGAGCTGGACAACCAGAGTAGTCTAGAAATGGAGACTACCAGAAAACACTTAAGCTGGAGACCTAGACTGAAAGGTTGGAAAACCGGCCAAGAAGATGGCAATGGTAAATCACTTTTGTTCAAGAAGATTTATTTTTTATTTAACTTATATGGCTGCCCATCTGACATACATAACTCTTTGTGGTGCAGAATTTTAAAATAAATAAAATATATACAGTTACTAAACTGAACGTAAAATTAAATCATAGCGAATTAAACAAATAGCTGCTGAAAAATGGCAATAGCAGCAGCATTTAGACTTATATACCTCCTCACAGCACTTTACAGCACTCTCTGGGTGGTTTACAATGTAAAAGCATTATTTGCATATGGCCCTCAACAATCTAGCTCCTCATTTTATCCACCTTGGAAGGATGGAAGGCTGAGTCATTTTTGAGCTGGTCAGGATTGAATTCCTGGCTGTAGGCAGAGTTAGCTTGCAATACTGCATTCTAACCACTGCGCCACCACAGCTCCTAAACAGCCTTCGATATAGCTAGGAAATTGGCACCATCACACACCGGAGGCCCCAGAAGCCAGTAGTGTAGGGGCCAATTGAATTACATAGATATGTCTATTAAGTCACAAGGAGTTAAGCCAACTTGCAGGAGAGTTTACGTTTGTCACAATAAAGCAAAGAAATGACAGAAAAATGAATTGAAACTTCAGAAGACCTCTAATGGTTGAGATGGATATAAAGTGATCTGAACTCCTTCATTCTTTAACCATTGCCCAAATTAGGAATGATTAATGGGCTATGCATTCTCGTAGATGCTCTATGCAATTCCAATAGAAATGAGGTTGAAAATTGCATTATAGACAGTGCTTGGTTATATTGTGTAAACATCATTTAAAAACTGCATCTTTAGCTTCATTACACCAGATTCTGGAGAAAATGTAGATACCAATATCTATTCTCTTTAAAAAAAATGTGTAAAGAAATCTATTTCAGCTAAATCACTATTTGATATCTATGCATTTTGCATGTATATTGGATAAATATTTGGAAAATATACCCAAATTTGCTATTTTGTTTGCAATTTAAAAATGATCTTGAACTTCATTTGCTAGGCAAAGTGTTTCTAAAATACTAATAGGTTAGCAATCCTTTCAATTTCACAAAATCAGTGTTTTGACAGTGATATAACAAAGGGGTTCCTGAGCTGTCTAATAGCTTTTGTTTTGATTTATTATCTTAAGATTTGAAATAGCAACAGACCCAACACTAAGAGTTGGCTGATTTTTTTCCCCCCAGCAAGTCTTTCTCCACTAATTAGCTCCCAAGAGGTGAGAGAATTTTGTTCTGGCTTCAGCTTTGAACGGAAAGAGCCAGCCTTCTTTCTCTGCTTTTTCATTGGCATTCAAAATGTGTATTGTTTAAAATCAGAAGCCATAGCTGATAGCCATAAATGATTAATATGCTATTTATGGGATACAATTTTCTGCAATGCACAATAGGCACATACTGAACCTGACTTCTTTCAAGCCTTTCACGGGCAGATTATACTGAAACTTTCTTTCTGAAAGTTAAAACAGCAAAATGATCCAGCTTTTAATTAACAAATGATCCCCATGCCCAAGTGTCAAGTAAAAATCTATTTCTGGGCAGTGGAAATGGTTAAGTTGAGGGAACACTGTCCAAAACTGTAGTGTTCTTTTCCTTTCAAATTACCTTACTGTCAAATATTACCTTGTAAATATCATCCATATTCAGTTCATAATGGCAAATTCACACATTGTGCTAAGCCAGGGAAAACACATATTTTTAGGACTGAGGAGCACATGGGGATTCTGAGTCTATGCCACCAGTGTTTGCCATGGGAAAGAGAGAGGGCTTGTTCATTCCTACAGTAGTTGACATGATAGGTATGGCTAATCATAAAACACCTGTTTACCCAAAGGCAAACCACTGTTCTTTCATCCAAACCCTAAGGATGCTTCCTAAACTCTAGCTTATTTATTTATCAAATTTATAAACTGGCCGTCTCATAATATAAATTTACCTATAGTTGTCTTTGTTCCTGAAAAGATGGACTAATGTACAAAGTTACTGGTCGCATTGTTTTTTTTGTTTTTTGTTTTTTTTTAAAAGCCTAAAGGTAGAGCTCAGAAACATTCAAAGAAATAATTATATTGGAGACTTGATTCTGGTCTGCAGTGTGCCAGCTCCCGGTTACTCTTTTTAATTAAAAATATTGGTTAGAAAAGAAGCTGTGTTTCTTCTCCCTGCACTAAACCACACTAGGAGAATTTAACGTGCTTTGTTCTTATTTCTGCATATAAACCAGAAACAAAATGCTTAATTTTTGACACTGGATGTAGGATATTGATGAAGATTTTGAAAGTCCTATTTCGGTTGTTGCTTTAAGGATAAAAAGACATTGTGCTTATTTCTTAGATTTAAATCCCACTTTTTCCTGCCTAGCTTTTTTTCTCTGTTGTCCCCACAAAGACTTGTCTCACTTCCACTCATAGATATTCTGTTTTGAATTATCTTGAAAAACCTGAAAAATGGAATTTGTTTTATTTTGCATGATTTTAAAATGATTCCCAAGGGCAATTCTTTTGAGAAGCAATAGCACACACACACACACACACACACACACACACTTTACAGCCCTCTCTGAGCCGCTTGCAATGTTAGAATATTGCCCCCAACAATCTGGGTCATCATTTTACCAACTCGGAAGGATGGGAGGCTGAGTCAACCTTTAGTCCCATCAGGATTGAACTCCAGGCTTTGGGCAGAATTTGTAATAGAGTGCAAATGCTATTGAACAAATATATAAGCCCAAATTTTATAATTTGTAATAATTGGCTTTGTCACTATTACTTAATTATATAATTAAACTATAATTTCTTTACTCAACATTTCTCTCAGGATTCCTCTATTAAGATTTCTGTGAAAAATACACTGTGAGGGGCTGGATAAATGAAAATCACAGTGTGACTTTTTTTTCTTGTCTTGTCTTGTTCTCTTCTTGCTATTCAGATTAATTTCACTATAGGTATCATGATAGAAATATGAAGCTAGGGTTGACCATAATCAGAAATCTTTTTTTCTGTCTTTTCATTGCTGTTCAGTATAGTGAGAGCCATGACAGTTTCTCACCCTTATTTTATATGCAGCAATTTTCTTTCAAATATTTAAGCTTTTGGCACAAGTAACTTATTTAAAAATATGATGAATTTCTAGGATGAATTCTTGCAGGAATTATTTATTTGCTAAGAGTATTTTAGTACCCTTTATCTTAATCTTTACATGAAATTAAATTTTACAGTTAAATTAAAAGGATCAAAATAATCATTATTAGGAAGAAATCTATTCCCAGGTTCAACAATTCGGCATCATATGAAATTAAGAATGCATTTCAGACACATCAGTTAAATCTAAAATCTGAATGATGAGTTGGACTGTTTCAAGGAGGCAGTTCTCATCCTTTAGAACAGCCTCAACTGTTCCATTCCTGGTCAAGGGATGGAGGAAGATCACACAGCTCCAGATGTATTTGCATGAAGCTGATTACCTGGGCTCATTTCAATCACTGCTTTGGATAGACAAATAAATCATCCAATCTTTATTAAATAACTTCAAATTGTTTATAAATATTTTGCTTGATTTTACAAGGTATCTCTAGTTAGTCAGCATTTGTCTCTCTTCGGCAATAAATGTATTCCTTATCTTGTCTCCCTGACAAATAAAGTTTTCTTTGGCTAGGACCCAGACCTATTCATCCACCCAAATCTCTGAAATCTTTTTGCTTCCCGTTCCTTCTTCCATCTGGAATATAAACTGGGAGCTGAGGTTTGATTAGCAGCATTCATCACAGGTGTCCATTAACACAAATAAATTGGCATACTTAAAGAAAGTTCTGGGAAAGATACTAGAAAGGACTATGCCTTTTGTTACATGTTTATTCTGTTAGTTGACACACTAATCATGGCATCCATAGTGTTTGTGTTATATTATCTGTTAAATACTGGGATCAGTGAGGCATTGAGCAGACTGAAGGTTAAGCAACAACTCTTTTATTGAATCAAAACAGAAGCAAGCGACTCTAACAGCCACTTGGCTTCTATTTATACTGGACTGCCACTAGGCGGCAGCCAAAGAATTTAAAGCACTATTTGCCACCCAAAGTGCAGGCTTGTAACAATACACAAACGGTTAGAGACTTGATTTAAACATAATCAGTTAACAGCTTATAACTGCCATTAGAAATTGGGTCAATACACAACATTATCTATCATCTCTCTCTCTCATCTATCTATCTATCTATCTATCTATCTATCTATCTATCTATCTATCTATCTATCTATCTATCTATCTCATCTCTATCAACTATCAACTATCAATCTATTAACTACTTCTTATCTACCTTTCTGTATATAGTATATCTTATTGTAAAATTCAAAATGTGTTCTCCCTCCATGGCCACAATTATATTTCCTATCACTTGCTACCTGATTCTACCTGACATATAGCAGTTCACCTGTACATATTTACTTGAATTATTTTTATCTCTGCTGTTTCCAAGCAACAGCCATCAGTTAGTACTTTAGTGACCACTCTGCATTCTACTGTACCTCACTGTTGGTTGCTAAATAGATAATCCTGGACAAATGTTCCTTCAGTGATTTTGGATTACTTTAATAAATTAAAAATATATGATACATGGAACTACAGATCTTTTTAAAAACTAATTTATTGTAAAGAATTTAGCTACCTCTATCTCCAACTCAGCTTCAGAATCTAATTCTAATAAATAATCTCATCTTTAATCAGTCTGGTTTTTAAATTACATTCCCATCGGTTAATGTTTAGTTACTGATTAAAAACAGAGTAATAAAATTTAATGAAGCTATCTTAATAAGAGGAATCATTCAGCCTCTTAACTATGGTAAGTTGAATTCATATTATCCATGATTTCAGAGGCTACGGCTTGGCCTCCACCCAGACATCTTGAAGAAGTGGGTTAGGTGAATCATTCATAAATTTCGCAATTCAGCAAAATAGAGAAAAATCGAACTTTAGAGGGGAAAGATTTGTACCTAAAAGAACTAATGCAACTATGATGGTTGTGAGGGTAAAACAGAACTGCAGTGAGTGCTGGAATATAATATGTTTGAAAAGCACATGAGATCTAAGGAAGAGAGGAAAGGCATGTACATTGATTCAGGAATCTTGGTAAGAAAGATAAAAAAAATCTTCTCAGACAGGCACTTTAGGTGGGTGGGTGACAGAAGCCAGGGACTTCTTAGTGATGGTGCTATAAACATGAAGATGGGCAATTGTGTATGCTTTTAATGACCATAGTTTTGGATCATAGTTTTTATGACTGTAGTAGACTAGACTAGACTAGACTAGACTAGACTAGACTAGACTAAAACAGAACAGAACAGAACAGAATATAATAGAATTACAGAGTTGGAAGGGACCTTGGAGGTCTTCTAGTCAAATCCCCTGCTCAGGCAGGAAACCCTATACCATTTCATACAAATGGTTGTCCAATCTCTTCTTAAAAATTCCAGTATTGGAGCATTCACAACTTCTGGAGGCAAGTTGTTCCACTGGTTAATTGTTCTGTCAGGAAATTTCTTCTTAGTTTTAGATTGCTTCTCTCCTTGATTAGTTTCCATTCGTTTCTTCTTGTCCTTCCCTCAGGTGCTTTGGAGAATAGCTTGATTTCCTCTTCTTTGTGGCAACAACTGAGATATTGGAACAGTGCCATCATGTCATCTTTAGTATCAGATGGAAAACTATGAGAATCCTTGACCATTCTAAGTCCAAAGTTTCTAGAGAATTCCTGGAAGCTTGGCATTCAGACAAATCAGCAATCAATAGACACCTAGAGATAACGATTTACATACCTCCTGGCCAGCCAACAAAACCCTGGTAAGCAGAGACTAACATCAAGATTAATATCAAACCAACAATCAAGCAGTAAACAATATCCCAGTCATGGAACTATCAACTCAGAGAAACAATCAAACAGTAAATAACAAACAGGCTAATCAAGGAATTACCAAGAAGAAAACAACACTCGCACCAACACTGACAGGGCAAGCCTTTATCTGTTGCTCTCTGTATATAAACAGAGAGAAAATCCCACTCCATTCTAGTACTGAATATGTTACCTAGTTGGGGAATGAAATGTTTGCAAGAAAACAACTAATCTTAGAGAGCACCAAGGACTCCACAGTGCAGCCCTGAGCTACAAATGTTCTCTTCTATTGTATATTTTTTAACTCTATCAGCTGAAGTGTCTTTCTATATTATGTATTGCCCCCTTTGTACTTTTGCTATATTTTTCATATGAATAACAGAATAGCAGAGTTGGAAGGGACCTTGGAGATCTTCTAGTCCAGGGGTGTCAAACTGCGTCATGTGGAAGCCACGCCCACTCCATTGCCGACAATGGCAAAACCAGCCTGATACGTTGTGTGACGTCACATGACGTCACGAGTTTGACGTGCCTGTTCTAGTCCAACCCCCTCCTTGGGCAGGAGACCCTATATCATTTCAAACAAATGGTTGTCCAATTTCTGCTTAAAAACTTTCAGTGTTGGAGCATTCACAACTTTTGGACGCAAGTTCATCCCCTGATTAATTGTTCTAACTGTCAGAAAATTTCTTCTCAGTTCTAGGTTGCTTCTTTCCTTGATTAGTTTCCATCCATTGCTTCTTGTCCTGCCTTCAGGTGCTTTGGAGAATAGCTTGACTCCCTCTTCTTTGTGGCAACCCCTGAGATATTGGAACACTGCTATTATATCAGCCCCTAGTCCTTCTCTTCATTAAACTAGAAATACCCAATTCCAGCAACCATTCCTTATATGTTTTAACCTCCGGTCCCCTAATCATCTTTGTTGCTTTTCTCTGTACTCTTTCTAAAGTCTCAACATCTTTTTTACATCGTGGTGACCAAAACTGGATGCATTATATATGCACCCACAGTTTTTGTGCATTTCTAATGTGTATATTTTCATGCAGATTTTTCCAAATACATCATATCTTGCAAAAAGTTTTGCCATCATAACAAAATTTACATGTTTGCACATCGTTAACTATTGTTAACTATGTCACAAAAATCTAAAGAATGGAGCATTTGATGGTCATGCACATGGCCATATTGAGTTGAGAAGTATGAAATAGGAAAATTCATCTAAAAACACGAATTGGCAATTTATTTCATTTATTCTTACATAACACAAGTTTTATTTGATTTTAGATGCCATTCTATTAGGGAAATAATATCTTACTATTATTCTAGTTATTTTATTATGCAGTGATTGCTGCACATTATGTTATGGTTTACATTGTTTTCTTAGTGCATATATTTTATATTGTAAACGATTTTGCTAATCTATGTTTTTATTGCTTATATTTAAACATTGTTGGCTGCTCTGGCAATTTTTCTTTTGCAAAGTGGAAAATGTTTTGAATTAAGTATAATAAATAATAAATAACTGTGAAGGAATAACTTTGATTCATGAAAATAAGTTTAAAATATAGCACATTCACAGGCAGAATATGGGATGGAACTGGCAGGATTTACGTACCTAGACAGATTGAAAGCTAATAGGGATGAGTTAGCAGGAATAGGAGAGGCAGAAATATTATCCATTAAGGTTTGGGCTAGCAGAATTAATGTTGCACCAGCAACTGCCATATAATGACAATGCAGTCTTATAGAATAAGACCTGAAACTTGATTGGGTATTCTGAGATTGTGCTTTGCTTTCTCCCTGGAGAGTCCTAAGAAACTTAGTGGGAGGTCATTTTTTTTTTAAATTGATTAGTCTTGAAAAGGCAAAGCAGAAGCCCTGTCGAAAGTCACTTTTGCTTTACCTTAGTCTTGTTCAAGTGAAGAAGAGAGCAAAACCTGTAGTCCAGTGGTGGCAAACCTATGGCACGCGTGTCAGAGGCGGCACTCAGAGTCCTCTCTGTGGGCATGTGTGCCATGTCCCAAAGATGGCAACTGTCCCTCTTCAACCAGCCACCTGCTAACTTGCCAAGGTCCCACGTGGCCGGATGCATCCTGGCACGGCTGGTTTCCATCCCCCCGTCCTGGTCTCGCATGCTCTCCTTTTCCCGGGCACAACCCACTGCATCGCCTCCTCAGCTGTCGGCCGGCCATCCAGCCCAGAGGCAGCTTCTTTGAACTGCTGGCCGTGGGCTGTGGAGCCCCAGAGTGCGCCGGTTGAGGGGCCGGCAGGCTGTGGCTGCTGATGGACACTGTCGGCCCCCATGTGCTCGCTGGCCTCTGTGTGTGTGGGCCAATGGTGTCAGGCAGCAGCTGCACCGGCCCTTGCCTTGCCCCATGGCAATGGCACCCCTGGCCTGCCTCACTTCACCCTGCAGACGAGCCTCCTGCCTACCACCCCACCTGCCTACCCCCCTGGATCTCCCCCAACCCTGCCCACCCCCACAAGCATCCCTCCCCACGAGCAACATTGAGGTGACCACGCCCACCTTGGCCACACCCACCCAATCTGCCATGACCACCACAGCAACGCCCACCCAGTGGGCATGCCCACCTGGCACCCGGCAATAAATAAGTGGGTTTTGGGTTGCAGTTTGGGCACTTGGTCTCTAAAAGGTTCGCCATCACTGCTGTAGTCCATTTGAGAGAGCTAAACTCTGCCACGACTGATGGACAGTTCTTGCCATCTGGTGACTTTTGGCCTAGCAATTTTGAAACATATCTGTAGTTTTGCGGTGATTTTAAAAGTGTTCATGTTTCTTAAAATGTTTCTGGCCTTTCAAACAGAAAGGTTTTAGTGAAAACCAAAGGGAAAGCTAAACAAGTCATGAAAATGATGAAAATTATATACATACTTCTTCTTCTTCTTCTTCTTCTTCTTCTTCTTCTTCTTCTTCTTCTTCTTCTTCTTCTTCTTCTTCTTCTTCTTCTTCTTCTTCTTCTTCTTCTTCTTCTTCTTCTTCTTCTTCTTCTACTACTACTACTACTACTACTACTACTACTACTACTACTACTACTATTATTATTATTATTATTATTATTATTATTATTATTATTGTCAACCCTAGCCCCAATTAAATAATTTGTAGCCTTTAAGTGCAGAATTCTTTATAGGATTGCTTAGACATAAGAAATGGAATAATACAGAAGGTCCTCACCAAACAACCAAGTGTTTCGTGCCATTCACACTTGTGATGTTATTGAATTACGACAGGTCCTCAGAGTTCTGTGTCTCATGCTCACCACTGCAACCTTCTTTGCTGACTTCTGACAAGCAAAGTCAATATGGAAGCCAATATGGGGAAGTCGGAGGTTGCAATTGCCAACCACATGATATCCTCCCTTGATGATCCACTGTGATTCGCAGGAAACTGGGAATGCTGGAATTGCTGTTGCTTTGTGGCTTGGTCATGTGATGTTGCTCTTTACAACCATGTCACACAATGACAGTAATTTTGGCCCCGATTGCCATAGTTAACCAAGGACTACCTATACATTAATAAAACCAACCTTACAAACAAAACACTATAAACTTTAAGACCAGTGTTATCTGCTTGGGAACTGGGGAACAAAAATAGGCAGTTAACATGTCCAAGGTTGTGATGGAATACCCACTACACATACAAATATAAATACATGGATGGGGGAAATAGGAGGCAGGGATATTCAATGTTTCCTGAGAAGAGTATCCTTTTTCTGTGTCTTGCACTCTATATGATTAGCTTAAGAAAAATAATCATCTGTCCGTATAAATGGAGATGTTTATAAGACATAAATTATGGCTGTTCTGGTATACATTGTTGTTTATATGAACTAAACCGATATGTGCAGTAGGCTGTCATAAAGCAAATAGGAAACCATTGAAATATGTTCAAATTACCTTTGCTCTAAGAAAAAAAAATACATCAGCTTTACCACTTTTTGTGCCTATTAGTAATGAACTCTCTTCAGTCATAGGTATACAAAATATAAATTAAGAGGAAAGGTTCCAACAGAATATGTAATACTTACATAGTTGTATGTAATTTAAATTGAACATAGATGATTCTTTGTAAAATCTATTGCTAAACTAACATTCATATACTGAACTTTCCTGATGCAGTTTATTTTACTCCTGAACACCATGTGATATAAAAACATAACAGATTATGGCAATTTTTGCATATTCCAGACAAAGTATTCATTGTGCACCAATACACCTGGTATAAATAGGGGTTCTGAATGTGCTTGGCTTAGAAATGGAAGGTGTTTAATAATGCAGGACTCTCAACTATTATTCCTATGGCTTCACACTGATAGGAGATAAATGTCTGTATGTTGATGTTGGCCATATACAGACATGCATATTTCATTATCAGCCTGAATCAATCCACTGCAGGATGAATGCTTCTTTATTGAAGCATATATAAAGTCTATAATCTACCATGCGATTATAGGTACCTTAGTACAAGTAATTTTTTTTATGATTGCCTAGTCTAGGGCTCAAAGGTACTGAATTACTGAACCAGGTTCTTTGTCTAAGTGGGGGTGGGGGAGAGAGAAAAAGAACTAGAATCAGGATTTCCCTATTCCTAATTCCCCACATTAGCCACTACATCAAAACTCTTGTGGTTTGTTTTTTTTACTTAATCCTATTTGACAGCTACGTGTTTGTATGTGATAAAAACAAGTCTGCTTTAGCTAATTAGAGCCACGGCCAACTTTGTCTTGTACCTGGTGTCTGTATATGCTTCATTTAAAGTAAAAGAGATAATTTTTACATAGGCAATCAGTAAAGCAGAGGTCTTCTTTCCAAAGATAATTAGTGCCCAATTAGTTATCTTATAATTCCATATTTGTGGTTAATTATTTCTCTTCTGATTGTGCAACGTAATTCTTTTCTGCTCCAAATGTTTTGGCATCCTCTTAAATTAGGTACCTGCTGTGTATGAGGAAAGGGTATGTCAAAAGTTGCCAAAACATTTGGAAATGAATCCTGGGCAATATCCTAAGCATGCCCTATGCCATTTCTTTTCTTCACAATGATAAACCTGAGAAGTAGGTTGGGAGGATAAAAAGAATGACTGGTCTTAAATAAGCTTCTGTGGCTGGAGGTAGAACTCATGCTGAATATCCAGATCCTCGTCCAACCCCTTAACCACCTCACCACTTTGACTGTATTTGTTATTATAATAACAAATGGGATATATGTTAAGGACTTCTAAATCTTCTGAACAGGAAGGGTCACTTTGTCTGCATTATCATGGTGAACTTTGATCTTTAAAACGTCTAGTTCTAAACCCCTTTTTAATACAAAGACTGGTAAAATATCCTTGCATGGAGAAAGTGTGCTAGTATGCCAATCTACACAAGACAATCCAACCATGAAACACTTTTGCAGTAAATCAGTAGCTGATTTATCTTAAATTTAAATGTTACAAGCTTGTTGAATCTTGTTAAAAAAATATTTCCATACATTCTTACCAGCAATAAAAATTCCCAGACCAGGCCAATATAGCTGATGATTTCATAAATTTATGTGACAGCTTAACAATACAATTTATTACCCTGAAATATGAATTAGCTTTCCAGTGAGAGCACTAAAGCTGTGACTTTGCTAGTAAACTAAGTGGATACCTTTTAAAAGGAACCAAGGACATACTGTAAGATATTCTGAGTCCTTTTGTATCACATATGAACTTTTATGAGATATAGATATAAGAAAAAAAAAATCCCATTTACAAATGCATACCAATTTTATAGTGATAATAATTGAAGGAATGTATATGTATAAAAATCATGCACAGACACTCTTTGGTAAATGAATGTTTAATGCCAGTGAAAACAGCTAAAGCATCCTAGCTTATTGAAATTCTGTTAATAATCTTTGCCCACCTGGTGTTTTCCAGATGTGTTTTTATCTACAAATCCAGATTTTTTCCCCCAGCTCTCTGAAAACTCAGAAAGGATAATATGATGTAGAGAGCTAGCATATAACATTTTTTAAATAAATCAAATGGATTTTATTCATGATCATTATGCTACAAAATTACATTGACCAGTATCCAATGATTGCTTACATGTGAAAATATTTATGAAACTGTTTTATGGTTTATTTGCATGAGGTGAAGTTCACGCTTGGTATTTTGCCTGACCCTGTTACCAAATAGGGGTGAGAAAATGTAGGGTGTCCTTTAGCATTTTCAAGGTTAAATGGAGATGTCTAACTCACCTTGGTTTTGATTCATGAAGTTCCTTATGGAATTTTTCTTCCAATAGGTAATTTGGAAGCTCAGATTTTTTTTCTTTTTCTTTTAAGAAATTCTTTTGGGTTTCTCTTGTAAAAAAAATACTTGATGGGAAATGAAGTGAAGGGAGCATTGGAATTAATAATTGGTCTGTCCTCCAAAAGAGTGAATTTGGGACAGGATATCGAATTCCACTATTTGGATGGTTGGCAAGTTTGTGTGGCTAGGGGAAAATGACGGATGTGTCATTTACTGTCACTTCAACTGCCTAGTTTTCTGTTTGAGTGATTCTCCCTGTGCTGATACTCTCTTACGAGCAACCCATCATCCTCAATCACACTTGACCCTCCATCATTTAGATTTTTTATGCAACTGTCCACCCCTCTCCTTTTCCATCAGTTCCTTCCTTCTCATCCGTTCACAACAGAGATATTCCAATTTCTAATTCTGTTCATTGACAATTTTTTACTTTATTTGTTCCTTAGTCCTTCTTACTCCCCTATTAATCCCTACCATAAACCATTCTACTCACTTTTTTTTCTCTGTGAATGTCATGACAGTGAAATTGCAAGGAAAGGTGTGTGAGTCTGTCTTTTGATCTTGCCAGCAGAATTCCTCCTGTTTCCTTCATTTTACCTTAGCTGTCCATTTTGGTATGCATGTGAGAGTGATGACTTAGTTAACATAGATCAAGGATGGGGATGATGGGAGAAAGGTTCTATTTAATTGCACCGGTAAGAGATTACTATGAGCTTTGACAATGCTGCAGCAGTGCTCTGTATTAGTAGTTGCTAACCTCAAAACTATAAACTATTGATTGTGACAAAATTTGTTGGGTGACTTCTCCTCATACAGTAAGGGTCAAAATTTCTGCATGTTTCAGTTTGTTGAGAAAAAAAAGTAACAAGTTGTTAGCACCATTAGAATTTTTTTTCAACAATGGAAAAAGGCAGTTCAGAATTTTATTTTTTCTTGATTCATGTTCCAGAATTAAAAACAAATAAATTTGCACACACACACACACACACACACACACACAAAGGCACGCACACACACACACATGTACAGACACAGACAGACGGACACACACACACAGAGAGAGATGCACACACAGAGAGACAGAGACACACACACAGAGAGAGAGAGAGAGAGAGAGAGAGAGACAGAGACAGAGACAGAGACAGAGACAGAGAGACAGAGAGAGCAGGGGATATAACATGAAGCAGGTGAGATGGTCCTTACATCTCCCTAGTTCACACTTATATTTTTGTTGCATGAAATTTAGTGCTAGTTGGAGCATGAAAAATCAATCTTAGTTAAGCCGAATGGTGTGTCAGTAGGGCAGCATTGTAGCCATAGTTCTTCATCTGTGAAGCCCTTGTTTTCGTGCAGGTGCCAGAACAGTTCTCTGACAGGATAGAGTACACATAGTGAGAACTGAGTAATCTAAATTTAGGAAGGAATGCATTATTTTAACATTCATGGGTGTGCTTAGAAACAGAAATTATTATCTGATGCTCTTTTTTAATTTTTTGATGCCAAGAACCCAGAACATATGCTACAGGAATTCAAAAGCATCAAGGGATGAACTGCATTATTAAAATCAGCAAATGTTGCAAGAAAAATGAAACAGGAGGCATATTTTTGCATGAAATTTAATCTTGTAACTACATGCAATTTTTATTTTCAAATAGAATTTTCCTTTGTGAAAAATCAGCAGCATTTGACTTGATTTTATAGCCTTATCATTTAGGGCACTCTAGTTGGAGAGTTGATTATTGATCAACCCTATCTGACCCTTCCACTTTAATTGATAGGTGCTGAGGTATGAATGCCTCCATTCCCTTCTATTTTTCAACAAATTATGAAGAGATTTTCTTTGAAGGGTGAGTAAAGCCAAGAATAAAATAGTCTTTTTATCAAATATGAAAACTGACATGTATATGTATAGAATATCTCTTTTCAAAAGCCTCAAACAGAAAAAAGCAGAATCCTGTTTCTTATACAGAGAGAGAGAGAGAGAGAGAGAGAGAGAGAGAAAGAGAGAGAGAGAGAGAGACTTATGTATATGCTATTTTACATTTAATACAAAACTCATGTATTTTGCATTTGTTCGCCCACACCTGAGTTTTCTTTTCTTTTTTATTGTATAGTGGGAATTGTCTGTGTATTCAGTTGCTGAATATGATTTGACTACTGCAGTTATAAACTAAGATAATAATACTGTATTTCTTTGTTGGTCTGGACAATCTCTAGCTTTACTTTACATTTACAATCTTTGCTTGCTTCTCTAGTTGTTCATTGATATGCTTTGGTATTGATTTCTGATCCTGTCGCTCAGGGGCTAAGCAGGCCATCCACAGAGGACGAGCTTATATGTGTATTCTTCATTTCATTTCATGGTTTGTAGCACCAATTATAGATTATTTTAGTACAGTCCATAAAAGAATAATATAAGCTAGGTGAAAACAAGCATGTTTCTGTGCTCCACTAACTTCAATGGAATTTAAGCATCTTTTAATGAGCTTTCTGTTATTTATCCCAGTTTTTGTTTCCCATGAATGGCAATTTTTATGAATTTTGTTTTGGTGTTGTTCCTGTATCTGAAACCACACAAAACTAGTTTAATGCACAGAGCACTACTAGATATGGTTTCAATTTGCTTGTGGAGTGGATTGAGTAGCCTAATGCTCAATTAATACTGTTAATGTATCCTTTCTAACACGGTTAGTCGTATACAGCATTTCTGTTGCTGTACCCATACTATTTTATTGCACTGTCTTTGGAAAAAGGATTTTTTCAAAGTAATCAGGTAGAACAACATAAAGTACTGTTTCCATATGAAGGTTTGCATAGATGCTTTCTTTGAGCTTTGGAAGAGACACCTGATTCATGGCACCTTCCATCTTCTGATAAGAGAAAGGCTAGGTAAAGGAGCCAAACTACTGCTTGTGAGGACAGAGCAAAAAACTGAGGAAATGAATGAAGACATGCAGTAGGGCTGTGTCAGATTCAAAGGCAAAAAAAAAAAAAGCTTCAGGACATCTGAGCATAGTACCTGCATGCAGTCCATTAGATCAGTGTTTCTCTACTTCAGCATCTTTAAAATCTGTGGACTTGTTGGCTGGGGAAGTTCTGGCAGCTAAAGTCTAAACATCTTGAAGTGGCTGAAACATTGGCTTAGATCATCCAGTCCAACAGTTATTGGACAAAAGCTGAGCTCTTATTGGCTGAAATATCTATGTTCAGCTATTGGCCTTGGAAGGACATGTCTTGTTTGCCATTGGTTCTCAAGATGCCATGTTGTCTCCCAGATAGAAGTGTGTGTGTGGAACCACTAGAAACTAAAATGGCAGGAAAAGCCCTTTCACGGTTAGCTGTATTTCAGTTCTGGAAAAAGAGGACTTGGATAAGATTACCTAAAGTATCTGCAGAAAATTGTTCTATTAGTCATATAGATTGTAAGATTTAATAATATAGATAGTCCTCGGTTAACAATGGCAATTGGGACCAGAATTTCTAATTGCTAAGTGGCCCAGTCATAAAGGATAATGTCACATGACTGTCTTGCTTAGCAGCACTGGCAGTTCCAGCACTTCCTAGTTGCTACTGTTAAGTCAGGGGTCTTCAAACTTTTTCCTTTATGACTTGTGGACTTCAACTCCCAGAATTCTTCAGCCAGCAATGCTGGCTGAGGAATTCTGGGAATTGAAGTCCACAAGTCATAAAAGGGCCAAGTTTGAAGACCCCCGTGTTAAGTGAGTCAGTGTGGGTAGATACAGTAAGTGAGGACATCACATGGTTGCCATTTGCAACCTCCTGCTGGCTTCCCCAGTGTTTTTGCTTATAGGAAGCCAACAAAGCAGATTGCAAATGGTGACCATATGAACATCGGACAATGCAATGTTGTAATTGCAACCAGATGCTTATTACCCAGCCAGATTGTGATCATGTGACCCCAGGGATGCTGTGACAGTTGGAATTTTGAGGACTGGTCACAAGTACCACTTGCTAAGTGCCATCATGTTAAAATGGTCATTACATGCACACCACCTATAAGGCAAAGATACAGTCTCTTGAGGTTCACACTTCAGAATGGTCAGTATCACTCACTGGTTTCTTAGTAGAATAGTTCATAAGCAATTACAAAAACAAGGTGAAATAATAATAAGTTTCCTTGATTGGGGTCATTTACTGAGGCGTATTTATATGTTGCTGCTGAAGTACAATTTAGAATGTGATCAGGTCAAAGACTATGTGATTAATGGATACAGAGTTAAATTGAACAATTGATGTAACAACAGAAATTTTTCAAATATATGGTTAACACCACACTTAGAGAAAATTGGTACGAGATTTCCATGGATGGTAAATTACCCCAGTATTAATTTTGAAAATAAACCACTTTTACTTTCTAAAAACATTTGAAAAAGCAATTATCTATTTGAATAATTTTTCATCTTTAGTAGAAATATATTAAAGTTCAACAATAATAGAAAATAATATACAGTATAAATTAAATAAATTTTAAAGGTGAATTCCTCTTTTCAGGCTGCCATTTTCAAATTAAATATTGCTAAATTAAATATTTATAATAGAGCGCTGGCTTTGTACATAGCAACAGCTGCTAGGATTCTTCTACTTCTCACTGGAAATTAAAACCATTCCTTCTGTGGAAGAAAGGTAAATTAAATTATGGGAGTATGCACTGATGTCAAAACTAACTTCATACCTGAAAAACAAATCTGATATAGAATTTAATTCAATGTAGAATCCATTTTGGGATTACATAAAGAGGTTCATGTCACATACAAAGTGAAGTGAAGAAAGAGGATGGCTTTGAAGGTCAAAGGGAAATTTTCAGGTAAATGAAACTTAAGTCTATGTTACGAAAATAGCTTATGAAAATATTTAAGACAACCCTACCCCATTCTCATGAAGATAAAAAACGGAACAAGGGAAGCACACTCAGACTTACAAGATTCTGTTAAAATAGCTTTAGATCTGTACAGTGTCTCTTTCTTAGTATAGTCTATCTCATATGGCTGATACATATGACCAGTGCTTTTGTTTGTAAAAAAAAAAAAAGGTGCCGAAACTCATACACAGCTCCAGCTCCAGTCGAAAGCCCTTTACGGAACTGGGGGGGGGGGGAGAGAGAAGAAACTGCTTTAGGGAGCTTCCGAGGCATAGATCACTCACCTGGAAAAAGTCTGTCTCCTCTCTGCCACGGTTACTGCTGCCACTCTGATCTTAGGCCAGGGGATGTGTCCACAGCCCCCCGCGGCCCAATCCGGGCTCCGGAGGCCTTTTCCAAGCCTCCGGAGCCTGGATCCATGACCGTGGAGTGATTTTGTGGCCCCCAGTGACCTGATCCATGCTCCAGAGGCCTGGAAAAGACCTCTAGAGCCCAGATCTATGGCCACGGAATGATTTTGTGGCCCCCAGTAGCCCGATCCAAGCTCCAGAGGCTTGGAAAAGGCCTCCAGAGCCCAGATCAGGCTGTGGAGGGCACAAAATCACTCCACAGCCATAGATCCAGGAGGCAGAGGTATTTTCCAGGCCTCCAGAGCCCGGATTAGGCCACAGGAGTCTGTGGACGCATCCCCTGGCCTCAGATCAGAGTGGCAGCAGGAACCACAGCAGAGAGGAGACAGACCTTTTCCAGGTGAGTGATCTGCACCTCAGAAGCTCTCTAAAGTGGTTTCTTCTGCTCCTCCCTCCAGCTCCATAAAGGGCTTTTGACTGGAGCTGGAGCTGTGCATGAGTTCCAGCACCTTTTTTTTTTTTTTTTACAAAAAACTGATTGTATAAGTAACATAATTTTAATATTCACTCACTTTAGTATAACTTAAGCTTTCAGTATAAGGTAATTTAATGTGTAGATTTAAATCACCATTAGTTTGAAATGTTAGAGCGAATTTTATGATGCTTGCTTTTTTCTACTTTTTGTTTTTCTCTTTCTTTATTATTTTCTTGTCTTTTTTCCTGTATATTCAAAATAATATGAATAAGTCACTTTATTAAGTGACTTAAGGGTGATTTACATATATGCCCTTTGCCATAAATTTGGACAAGAGGGAGCAGACAATCTTGAATATGAACTATGAACTTACTCCATGTCATTTTTCCTTTTGTAACCTATTTTTCCAGGCAAGCTAACTCTTGGTCTTTGTTTCTAGGCAAGCTAACGCTTGGTCTTTGTGGTAAGTGAGGTGAAGAATAATACAGGTAATCCTTGACTTACAACCATTCATTTAGTGACCATTCATAGTTACAAGGCACTGTTTAAAAAAAGCCCATTGCAGCATCCCTCACATGATCAAAATTTGGACACTTGGCAACTGGCATGTAGTTGCAGTGTCCCAGGGTCATGGGATCACCTTTTGCAACCTTCTGACAAGCAAAGGCAATGGGGAAGACAGATTCACTTAACAATTATGTTACTAACTTAACAACTGCAGTTATTCACTTAACAACCATGGCAAAAGGTCATAAAATGGAACATGACTCACTTAACTGTTTTCTTAGCAACAGAACTTTTGGGCTCAGATGTGCTTGTAAGTTGAGGACTATCTGTTCACAGCAGGGAAAGCCTGTTGTCTTTTCGATAATTTTATGACTGGTCAGCAAATTCCATTTTTAAAGCAGCATAAAGATGTTAAAGCTGCTCAGAGCTGTCAGACAGGCACTTAAATAAAATTAAAATAAATAAAACAAATTTATTTACAATTGAAGGGTTTCTATGGTCATAACTCCTCCCACATACTTAATTCCTTGTGATACTTATTGTGAGTCTTCAACAATAGAAAATTGGGAAGAGAAGAACTCCATTGCACTTCAAAGCAAGGAAAGATGAATTAGAACAAGGCTAACCTTGAGACTGTAGGCTTGATTTGGCTCATTACATTTCAACTTTCCCTCACTTATATCTCCCCACCTGCAATTACTGCTCTTCCCCTACCATACCTGATCTGTGCTCAGATATTTTCCCATTGCCAAGTTATTTTCTTAAATATAGTTATTTCCCCACAGCCAAGTTCTTCTCTGTTTGCACTTCCCCATGTTGCCTCCCCCACCCCATGTTGTTCAGCTGATGGGTTAAAAACAGTTAAGGAGTGAGGGACATGGATTGTACAATATAGTTGTTCAGCTGAATAATAAAACTTTGTATTCTTTTAATACTTCCCTCAGTAGTATAATAGTCCAAGGCTATGTTTAATAGAAATTTCAATAGTTGCAAGGCCACCATATGGGAACTGTAGTTCCATCACAACTGGAAGAACAAGGTCCAGGAAGGGTTTCCAAGGTCTCCTTTCCATTGAGGTCACAAGTCAGAGATCACCTCAGACCAAACCAGGAAAGGAGAAGAGCAACAAGGTGCATCCTAGTAGTTTGGTGTTGACGGGATGTAGGTTTCTTTGTCCTCCGGTAATTCCCATCCTCTCACCCTTCCACTGAATCCAAAAGTACACAAGGCCATCATATCCCTACATCTAATTGTATCATTACCAGGGTGCAAAATTACAACACATACTAAAGATTTTTTTTTTTTTAAAAAAAGTTTGAACCTCACATCTCTACTATCTTTCCTAAAAAGAGAAGGTGGGAGACTGGATGGAAATTGTCCAGACAGAATGAATCAAGGAGCACTTTTTTTTAAAGGAGAGACAACCAGAGCATCCTTTAAAGGTCCTGGAAATGTCCCCATCTGCACTGAGGAATTTATCACTCCTGAACCCACCTGATTGTCACTGTCCTGGAGGCTTTCACCAACTGGGAGAGACAAAGATCTAATTGACAGGTGGTTGCACTGACAGCATTAAGGAACTTTCCTCCTTTCCTTTCCTTTCCTTTCCTTTCCTTTCCTTTCCTTTCCTTTCCTTTCCTTTCCTTTCCTTTCCTTTCCTTTCCTTTCCTTTCCTTTCCCATCCCTTTTCTTCCCTTCCTCTCTTCATACTCTATATTTCCTTTTTCTTAAGCTCCAGAATGAGAGTTGGTCTCAAAGCAGCCCCTTTCCTGTTGATGGCTCTTCTCATCAGCCTTCTGTGTACTTAATATTTTACTTACCATTTTATTTTCCTTTTCCATTGAGCCAACCTGGCATTATTTTCATAAGGTGTGATACAATTACTTCTGCTGGAGAGAAACTGTTAGAAAGAAACTCTCTAGAACAGGCATGTCAAACTGCCGGCCAGTGGACCGGATGTGTCATGGTGAAACCGCGTGCACCCCATTGCCGGCAATGGGGAAAAAGTTGCGATACGTCACACGATGTCACGTGACGTCACGAGTTTGACATGCCTGCTCTAGAATGTTAAGCATGAGGAACAGTGGTTAAGAGATCTGTGAAGGTGGGATGGTCTTAGTTGTGCTGGGGAACTAAGAAGACACCAGCCAAGCCGAAAAGTATAGAATCAGAAGCGAGAATGAAACTGTTTAGAGTGGCAAACTAAGCTTCTAATCTTTACACAAACAGTTTACACCAACACTTAATGGGAAATGCAAAGACTATAACCCCAATAAGCTGCTGTGAAATTGTAGCCATCAAAGGAAGTAAATTTATTTCAAATTTAATTTAAATAGAAATGAACTGAGCATGAAAATAATACATTTTCGAGGTTGTTTTTAATTTCTAAAAAGTGGCTTAGTCAATGTTTATAAGGTATCGTTTTGAACATGCATTTAAGCTCAGATCCTGGTTCATTATAAGTAATCCTATGTAGCGTGTATTTTATTTAATTTTTATTTTATTTTGAAACTAGCTGTACCTGGCCACGCGTTGCTGTGGCTCAGTCTGGTTAAATGGAAAAGAAAGAAAAGAGAAAGTGCACGTTTGTAATATGTTTAATTTCACAATGTTTGTTGGAATCGTAAAATCGTAGCGTATGTTGCTTTTACGTCCAACAGATGGCGCTGTTTTTCAAAAAAGCATGTTTTTACCTGTCACAGGTGTGACATCTATATAATAGTAGTATTTAAAAACATGCGCGTATTCGAATGCAACGTTGTATCAAAATTTCAAAGCAATCGGTGAAGAACTTTCGGAGATTTAATATTTTGAACAAATGAACATTTACATTTTTATTTATATAGAAGATGTATTGGCCACCCATTTTACCACAGGGTAACTCTGGATAGCTTACAACATTAAACAATAATGACAATATTCTTTATCTGATATAAGGATTTCTCACCTGTTGACTTCTTCCATAAAAGTAGACCTCTTCATTTGATCTCCAAATATAATACAGGTATTTTGAAATCAAACTAGGATTACTAAATCTGCAAATATCCAGATGACCTCTAAATAAAGGAAGGGATGACAGTTTTCTATTTCCTGCTGTCTAGTGGTTATTAGTGCAAATCCAACTATTGTGTTTGTAACCCAACATTTATGGCTTAGTCCTATATTCCAGCAATAATATAACAGATCATGATTTCCACATAGGTGCTTTTCCAAAGACAACTGGACTTTTTTTGTTTTGCTTGAAGACCATTCACTTCTCATCCAAGAAGCGTCTTCAGTTCAGAACTGAAGAATGGTTGGAAAAGCATCTTGGAAAAGCACCTTTGGGACAACCATGACCTGGATGACTGAGAATCTCCATAGACAAAATCATGATTTTGTATGCTGGGTGAAGCCTATCAGTTATGCTGTGTAGTGTAGTCTTTTTCAACCTGGATACCAAAAGGTTGGCCAGTGTTGAGAATTCTGGAATAGATGCAGGTTGGGAAGCCTTCTTCTTTCACACTGCAGTCACTGGAACAAGTACATGGCGATGAATTTAAGCCCACTAATTTCAATAGAAATTAAGCTTGATATATTCTGGAACGATTGAGTTAAATTCAGTTACGTCTCTGATGGATGTTTTCCCAATCAGAAATAACAATTCTTCTTCTTTCCTATACCTATATTTCTATCCATTCCCTCAACATCTATTTCTAAAGATTGGAGAATAAAGGTTTGTGGATCTGTCTAAATCTATATCAATGTCATAGGATTTCATCACTGCATTTCATGAAACATTTTCCAGTTTTGAAAAAAATGATATAATGTCTGTAACTACTTGCTACATATATTTTATTTTCCTTAATATACACTTTTAAAAAGCAACTATCTCGGTTTCTCTGTGTTTTAAAAACTCAGTTGTTCCATGCTCATTTGTATATAATTATATAGGCAATTAGATAATGTTTTCTCTTTTATATTTTAAGAAGAAAATGACTCCATTTATTGCTGTCAGTTTGTACCTTGGCTAAACATTTTGATAGATTATGCCAATCTACTGCCTTTGAAGTCCATGTTGAATTTCTTTTATATTCCTGTTGTGTTCTTTTATATTCCAGTGCAGACCATGGAGGTTTGGGTGGTAACTTAGGAAGAAAATTTCCTTGTCTGAACAAAAGCCCACCGTGTTGGGTTTCTTCCATTGAAATTGTATTTTTATTGTGTCTGCATCTTGACAAATCTATCTATATTTGAAACTGAACGAGCAGAAGTCACTGTAATTTCAGTTGTAATTATATAAGCACTTACAAATTCTTTAGGGATTCCATTTTCTCAGAACTGTTTCAGAATGTGTGTGTGAAAGGAAGGGTGAGTGGGTGGGTGGGTGGGACAGGAGCTATATTTCAGCTTCTAGCCCCTATCTAAAATGCACATTGTTGTAAGTAGATCTGTCTAAAGTGCAGTATAAAAATCTATGGATCCACTTTGAGACATAGAAGGATTTTTCTGTTATAGCTCTGTGCTGGGATTAATAACATTTACAGCAAAAAGCTGAGGCTGGTTACAATCTTTCAGGAAGCTGATCAAAATTGCTGTGGGGTGTGTGTGGTTGTGTCTATGACATGAGGACAAGGATCAGGTTTGTTTCTGGAACGGCATTTCCTTTTTAAAAAATAGCTTGAGATAATGCTGGTATATGTTTGCAGAGTCAGTTAAACAAGGAGAAATCCATCTGTAAACCTAAGTTGTCTTTAATTTCCTTTAGTATATATATCTCCAAATTACAGAGAATTCATTCCTAAACTGGAAAGATGCCAGAAGTTTTTCATTTAGCCATTGTAGGCTGCACCCCCCTTCTCCCTCTCCCCCCCCCTCCCGCTCGCTTCACTTTGAGGCTTTCTGATGCCTATAGAGTGAGCTCAACTCAAAGGTTTTGCAGTCTCACACTTGCCTGGTATTCTGTAACAGTCAGATCACGCTCTGTATAATACCAAAGAATACTGTGGCAATATCTGATTTCTACCCTCTCTTTTTCCTCTGCAGGTGCTCTAGCAACTTCACCATGCATCTGGTAATGTATATCTTTTATTAAGTAAAGCATTCAAGCTTGTTTTCTTTGATCTTTCTGAAGCTTTATTTTCTAAGTGAATTGAATAAGAAGATGGTGCTTATTGAAATATTGATGTGTGTGTATATGTGTCTGTGTGTGTATTATCTATAGATATCTGTGTATGTGTAGTCACAATTATATTTATAATCTTAAAACGGAGTATACATAAAGTGTCTGTACAAACGGTTCCTATTCCAGGGAAATTTCCTTACTGCACAGTGCTTCGGCAGATATAGATTAGTGAACAATAATGAGTTAAGTTTTGAAAAGCAAATCAAAATTAAAGCTGCTGTTCACACCCGTGTGTGAGGTACTTCTCTGACAGCAGTAAACTAAAGCAGGACTGAATAAATATCTAGGGGCTATGAACTCTGAAATGGCAAAGATTTTGCTGCTAAGGCACAATTTCTGTAGATTTTAGAAATATTCTTTTACATTTTTACTGAAGACGCTATTGGAGGGAAAAATGTGACTCCGACAAATCTCACAGGCTTCTCAGCTTCTTTATTCAGGAAGCATTACGGTCATCCTAAAAATGAGGTGTGAATCGTAACTGGATCTTGAAGTCAGAGTTGAGTTGTTTCCCTATTTTTGTTGGTTTGTTTTGTTTTTCAAGGACCATGTGGCCACATATTTGTGTTAAAAAGCCGTGTAATGTTGTTAATGTGTGATCTGTCTAATTGTGCTGGCACAGGGACTTTGAGATTAATTATAAAGCAGTTTTGGAAGCATTCAATTTAAATCGCTTTTGAGGAGAATGTCACTAGCATTAGTTGGGCAAAAGGAACTGATAATTCGGCTATAAATTATCTTAGAAGAAAAGAGGCATCGATGTACTAAAACTATACAAATATTACTCCCAACTACGGATTCTCAATGGTATTTCTTGATAGACAGGTGTAATATAAAACCTTTATTTATTTATGTTCCTTTCCTTAATCTGGCCTTGGAGGAAACTTCACTCAGCAGTATGGGATAGAAACCTGAATAAATTTTCATAGGATGGCGCTATTGGATTGCATAAGAACTTATAAATAAACAATAGCTTAAAATAAAGCCCTTATCTTTAAATTTTTGCTGTATTCCTTTCTGACAGAAATACTGACAAAGTCTTTTAAAGTTGCCATTTTTAATAGGTCCCCGTCAGTATAACATGGAACAAAGATCTAATACTAGTATTTATAAGTTCAATAAAAAGCTTATAAATTAGTTCTCTAATTAAATAAATTAGTATTTCTTCTGAATGTTATTACTTAATTGAATAACTTAATAAAATGAGCAGTTTTAGAAATAAGGGGGAATGCTTGCATTTTATAGTTTGTTATTAAGTCCAGATGTGCTTCACAAGTGGATAGGTTGATTCTCTTGTTAACGGTATTCTTATTTCGTTATGTTATTCCTTTGAACTTAACCATTGTCTTTTGGAATATATTACAGTCTTATCCACAGTGTTCTGCTATATTGACACATCACGTTGTGACATAGATTAAGTGACATCATGACTTTGCCCCTCCTTGTAACAGGTCCTGCGTATAGGTCCTGCATACAGATCTCAAAGCACCACCACATAAATAGTGATACTTGAAAAAGGAACCACAAGGTGATAGAGAGCACAGCTAGTGCAGACAAAACTGGAGATAAACTGAATGAATGCATAATTTTCTATGTTTGTGAAAAAGGTGAAGCGTGTCTCAGGGGAATTTCATCAGTTTCTAATCCCTGTTTTACTGCAAAAATGAATTTGTGGAAATTAGTATTTGAAATTAATACAAATTATATTGTGAAAATCCTACCCTTTGCTAATCAATCATGCAGCACAATTGAGAATTCTATATATCCAAAGCTACATAAGGTGTTATAAGTGTAAACTTACAGAGTTAGAAATATGAAGAATGTCCATCTTTAAAATAAAAAACCCAGGCTGATAATTTCCCATATGTTACAATATCTCTGACTTGTACTTTCTAATTCTTTCATAAATAAATTTATTCTACCTTATAATATTCATGAGATTCCATTTGATAGAATCTTCATAGTATTGCCTGATTTTTCACATAATACTTAGCATAACTTGTTTTTCTTTTCCATTTTTGGCTTCTACAAAACTGTGTTTAACAAATCATGGTTAAAAATTCTACTTAGCACAAAGTGTGGTTGATACCTTTTAATGTAAAAACGATACCCTTATATCAGGTTGTAGTTTTCATTTGTTCAAAATATTTGCTAATATTTAGAGGATTTTTTGTTGAAATTATTTATTTTATTCCAGGGTATTTCTCGATTGTTCTTGCAGTGCGTCTTGGCATGAAATTATGTACTGAATATTTGGGCATTCAGAACTCATCTGAGTTTAAGGTTCTATAATAAATTTATTGATAGTTTATTGCAGACTATTTTGTTAATTCATACAAATGTACATGTTGATTTGTGATAATTACCTTATCCTAAGTAATTTAGATTTTAATTTCCTCCCATTGTCCAGCCAGAGCTTTCAAATCCATTTGATAATCACTGCCTGTATATTAGAAATGTCACTGTATACAAACTGCCAACTTTGGAACTTAATTATAGAGTGAATGCATAATTTATTTGAAAGTAACCTCAGTGGCATAAAATACTATAATTGTGCCCTGTTTGTTTACAATTTAATTTAGTTTAAGTTTCCAAAGCTTCTATTATTGCCTGCTTTTGGTTTTTATGTTACCTCTAAATAACAATTGTGGCAAAGCTATTAATGGGGATTTTCATATAGTTTTTTTTAATGGTAATTTACATTTTTGTACAAAATGTACAGATAAGGAAATCTAATCTTGTTTTCAATATTTTGAAAATTCTACAAGGCCTGGAGACAAAGCATAAAAATGGATTCATCTCCAGGTCTATGGAGATTCTCAGTCATCCAGGTCATGGTTGTCCCAATTTCAAAAGGCAATTGGACTTCTTTCTTTGTTTTTTCTTGAAGATATTTTGCTTCTTATCCAAGAAGCTTCCTCAGTTCTGACTGAATAGTGGAGAATGGAAGGATTTATATTTCCTGCAATCATCCAGTTGTTAGCACTTGGAAGTTTATCTGTGCCCTCAGAGTCACCTGAATAGTGCCTATGGGTGTGGGAACTTCTTTCAGCAGTTCTAAGAAGGTTCCACACCCATTTGGACTAGTCAGGTGACCCCAAGGGCATAGATAAACCTCCAAGTGGCCTCAATGATTCAGAGAGAGTGCTAATGACCAGGTGACTACAGGGAATATAAATCCTTCCATTTTCTATTATTCAGTCAGAACTGAAGAAGCTTCTTGGATGAGAAGTGAAACATCTGCAGAGAAAGCAAAGAGAATCCAGTTGCCTTTGGAAAAGCACCTTTGGGATTCACAACTCTTCTCAGCTATTGTGCCAATTATTTCTCTTTCTTGCCAACTTATCACAACTGTTGTCAAAAGGGGGAAAAGTGCAATTCAAGATATACTGCTTTGTGATGCATAAAAGGGATGCAACTATGATAATTATCTACATTTAATTTTTCCTGTGTTGGTGAATCCTCTGAAATCAGTTATTGTTTAAGTTGTACTATTGGCACAGATTGTTTTCAGTCGTTCCATGTAATTAGGGAGCAAATATTGTGGAATACTTTCCAGTCTAGCTGTCAAATGTGATGGGAGAGGGTTTGAGAACATTGGGCTAATGACTCACATAGGTCAATGATAGCAAGCTGAAGGCAGATTGTGAAGAGATTCTCAAAGATAGAGAGTTTTATGTGAGGAGCAAGGTTACAACATTTCAGAGTAGCAATAAATTGACAGATAGATCCATAATGAAACAGGAAGGAATTGGAAGAAATTGTTAGATAATTTGGAACCACAGAGTAGTTTCACCTATTGCTTTACATTAAATAGCCAACTGCTGGCTGTTGGCTTTTAAAATGTATAATTTAGAATGACATTTCATGAAGTAACTTTAAGGATGAGTACAGTAAATAAGTTCTGATATACTATGTACCAAAAGAAAATATATCTGAGGAATTGCCCATACAGTACAAGTAAGATGAGAATTTCTGTCAATAAATTGTGGGGTTTACAAATGGGACCATTTGTAGTAGAGTGTTACAAACACCAGCACTCTCTCTGTGACTTCTAGTTTATGGGGCACTGATATTGAGAATGAGTACTGAGAATTGTATATGTTTTGAAAAGAGCTTGTGGATACACATGGCATTTAAAAAAGACTCTGGAAGGCAATAAGCTTTTTTTTCCAGTTTGCAGAGGTTTTCATAAATAACTGCAGAATTAACAGAGAAACAGAGAAGTGAACAGATGTGTTATGTTTAGCAGTTCTGAATACAGTTGAGAAATGCCTACTTCATTCATATAAAATCAGGCACCCTTGTGCTTAAAGCTATTAAATTTCCAGTATGTAAGAAAACTTTTTCTCGCCTTCATTCATCCTGTTCCTCTTACATGCAACCAGCTGACCCACACATGTTGTTGCTTCCTATAAGCTATTAAATTAAGTGGGTGTCATCTTTTGGATGTTGCAGGTCTTAACCCAGGGATCTTCAAACTTGGCCCTTTTATGACTCATGGACTTCAACTCTCAGAATTCCTCAGCCAGCATGCTGGGGCCAAGTTTGAAGACCCCTGACTTAACCTATGTGTTCTAATGGAATCCCATTGAGAGCAGTAAATTTCTTCTCAATTAATGAAGATTCTCACTTTAAATTTAACTAGTTTCATAGCCTCATGAAGTTATGTGACTGTGTCAACTTACAGCATCAGTTTTGGTTATGTTTTAAACGAATTGCTGCAGTTCATTAGGTGCAATGTCACATGACTGTGACATGCACTTTCCTGCCAGTTTCCCCATTCACTTTGCTTGTAAGAAGCTGGCTGTGAGTCACAGATGGTGATCACATGACTGTGGGACACTGCAGCCATTGTAAATGTGTGCTGGTTGCCATGCACCTGAATTGCAATCAGGTGCAACAACCACAAAACTGAGGACTGGTTATAAGTCTTTTTTTTCAGTGCCATCATAGCTTGCAATGGTCAGCGAGCAAAGACTGTATTCTATAATGGGAATGATTGAATTAAATATAGTCTCTTTGAATATTCTTCATATATTTAATATTAAGTATATAAGTAACCACATATAAGCAACCCATTTCTACTGCCTTCAACTTCCTTTAATGTTTCTTCTGGTATACTTAACTTTCATTTCCATATAACAAAGGGGGCAGAAGCAGACTTCTAATAACAATCATTTGTTTTTTTTAACAAAAAAAATATATTGTGAAACAGACTATTACACACTATTTTTATCTGTATTTCTCCATGCATTAGCTTTCTTTAGTAAACATTCTCTCATTAATATAATCCATATATCAATCTACTTGCTTTCATTTGCACTATTTATGTATAATATATCATTGTTTACTCATCCATAAAATACAGCTTGGTCTTCACTACACTGATTTTCAGAATCATACTTCTTGTTGCTTTATACAAGCTATCTAACATTCACTGCAAAACGTTCAACTACTTAGCCAATGTCAGGGCATCAGCTACGGACAAAACTACACACTTGTTCAGATCTCCAACCACCATTCTTCTAACACAGCATTCCCCAACCTTTTCGGCTTTGCAGACCAGTGGGGGGGGGGGAGGAGAGGGGATGATTCCATGTGAGTGGCAGGTGTGCACAGCGGGCACGTGCAGCAGCTGCTTGCACAAATGGAGTGTGGCATGCATGTACTTGCCCGTCACTCACGCCAGTGGAGTTGGGCATGTGGATGCTCACCTACCACGTCTGCGGCCCGGTTCCAAATGGGCCACAGCCCGGTACTGGGCCATGGCCCAGGGATTAGGGACTCCTGCTCTAACATCACTACAGGCATTTTTATACATTTATTTATAAATACCTTAAACAACCAACTAGACATATTCTTGTCTTACTTCCTGCTCAGTGTTGAGAATTAGCTAAGCATTCTCTTTATTCTAATGCTTGCTTTGCTTCCTTTATATGTTGCATTTATTGCATACAATAATAGGCAACCTTCACTTGTATATTTGTGTAAAACATTAATTCAAGCCAATAGATTTCTCTAAATCAACAAATGTGCATATAAGATGTATTAGAAGCTTTTCAAATAATCTGCAAATTTGTTGTCTGTAGAATACCTGGTATGAATCTGCAATTTCAAATCCCCCGTCATAAGAGTATTGGTTCCTAGGTTATACAAAACAGTAAGTTCAATATCTGCCAAACATGTTTAGCTACTTATCATCTCGGACAGGTTCTTATAAAATGACATAGAAGATGATAACATTAGCCTGAACTTTTTTATTTATTGGCAGTTGAAATGCCCATGCACTTACAGACTTCAGTTTGAAAGCTTCTTTCATGTTAAGTAGTGGGATATCTTTTTTGGTATTCTCTGTTTACATTACAATTTGGTTTTTTTTTTATATCAATTACTTTAATAAAAAAAAATAATCCAACTTGGGGGCAGGGGTCTTTCCCTAAATATTCTTTAGCTTTATTGAATCACCACAGATAGTCTCTGGCATTTTTCTCTGTAAATGTCAGTTTTATTTGGCTAGGCAGTTCCTCCTCTATAAGTCTAATTTTATTTTGCAAAGTTTGGAGCATGACTCTTGCCTTGCAAGAATGTACAAGTAAACTGATTATGCTGCCAATCTGAAAAACTCAACATTATTTTATTATTACATATTACTATGGTTGGTTGTCCAGTCCGCCAGATGTTTATTTTTTTTTATTTTTATTTTTTTTTCATAATTTATATGCCGCCCTTCTCCCCATGGGACTCAGGGCGGCTCACAGCATATTAAAATAACACAACACAAACAACACAACACAACATTTCCCCTATAAAAGCCAATTAAAACCAAATATTTATAGTCTGTGACATTATTAAAATCATTAAAAATTATCCCTATTTAAAATTCACCCTAGGTCAGTCC
>NW_015386357.1:644725-756625 GCF_001527695.2 Protobothrops mucrosquamatus
TTCGCCGCGAAGCGAAGGTTGGAGACCGGGCGATAGTTGGCCAACTCGTCTGGGTCCAGGGAAGGCTTCTTGAGGAGGGGCCTCACCACGGCCTCTTTTAGGGCCGCCGGGAAGACACCCTCCTGCAAGGAAGCGTTAACAATTCCCTGGAACCAGGCTCGTGTCCCCTCCCGGGCTGCCAGTACCAGCCAGGAGGGACCAGATTTAGCATTTTTATCCACCTGTTGAGTCCTTTCCAAGTATCTGGAATAGCAGATACTGTTGTTTCCTTCTTTTTTAAAAATATACTTTATTAAATTTCTATAAAAGATAAAATATATATAAAAAAGGAATTAAGAAGGAAAAAATATGGAAGGAATATGCAAAGGAATAAAGAAGAAAGAAAAGAAATAGAAAAAGGGTAATTTCTAACTTTCTTTGATACAGTTACAAATATAAAATGCATTAACCTTTTGATCTAAAATTCAATATTACACAGTATTGCTATAATCATAAAAATTGTAGATTTCTTTTGATTTTTAACAAAAAGTCCAGAAATTGGTTTTCATATACAAACAAAGCTAGACAAAATCCTTTCTTTAATCAAGGAAGTTAATTTTACCATCTCAGTCAGTTCCATTAACTTCACTATTTATTTTTCCATTGTGGGAATCTGTAAGTTTTTTCATGTACTTGGATATAAAAGTCTAGCTACAGTTATCATATATAAAAACAAAATCCCATGGTGTATCCATCAAATCTGAAACATAAACCTTTAGTTTAAATTGTACATTTATTTTAAGAATTTTTTAAATTAAAATACATATTTGATCCCAATAAATCTTAGCCTTCTTATAGGTCCACTATAGGTGATTGTTGTTTCATGATGTTAAAGGTATTGTCACAAAATGTAAACAGTTCCAAGTAAAGCTTCCTTTTGCAACTGATTGGTGACTATTTTGTCAATATCAATGATGTTCAAGTAGTCTACAGATATTTTGTAGACTTCTTTTGCAAGTCTTCGTATTTTGTGATTTTCTTCAGTTTTTTCTCTTCTATTCTGCTATCTTCAGATATTGCCACGTCTACTGCTGAGACCTTTTTGTCTTTTTTATTGACAAAAACTTTGATGTTCTATGACAGGAAGTGCTGGTCTGTTTAAATTCTAAAATCCCCAGAGCTCTTGAGCTTCTTCATTTTCTATGTCTTTGACTATTTTGTGATCTCACTTATTCTTGCTTGTAGGAAAATAGTATTTCTTTCAGATCCACCAATGCACAATTGTTGCTACTTTATCATGCCATTATTTGTAATCAGTTTGTTCAATCTTCTTGCAGCACCTAAGTAGGTGATCCATTATTTCTTCACTTCTTTGCAGAGGCAGCATTTCTGTCTGTTACTGTTTTCTCAGTTCTGGCTAATCATTATTCTTTTCATATTAGGTAGATTCAGTGGTGGGATTCAAATATGTGAACAACCGGTTTTCTGTGTAGGTGCCGCTTCCGGGAAGTCCATTTTGGCCTGGGCAACAAAAAATTAGCTACCAGTTCTGCCGGCTGAATCCCACCACTGGGTAGATTACTTTGTCTATAAGCATGCTTTAAACTGGTTTAACCACGGTTAAAACTAGAAATAATTTTCTGTGAATGAGGAGCTTGAGTTGAAACACAGTGAATTTTAAATAATCCAAAAACTATTAAAAATATTTGTGTAAAACCAGGAATCTTAGCAATTGCAATAAGGATTTTTCCAAATGTACTCACCATCCAAAAAACAGTGAACTAAAACAATCTCTATGCACATATCTTACTGTCCTTGGACAATCGTGTATAACTTTTATTTATATGAAAATAAAATGGTAGAGAAAATTTCAAAACCATTGATATTTTTTACCTAAGTAAGTTCCAACTGGTTGCTGCATCATACAGTTAAATGTGTAGATGTCAAGGATTTCTCTCTTGCTTTATAATGAATGCCCTGCACCTTTCTGTTAAGTCTAATGTTATGAGATTTCCAATAACTTTTTGCAAGTTTTCACATGCATTTATTCACAACTGAATACAGTAAGCAATAGAGTGTAAAAGTAATATACAAATATTTAATTCCAAAATATTTCACATTATGAATTCCCAAGGGTTCTTTTTCATAGAACTTAGAATTCCTCTCCATTATTTATGAGTCTTTATGAGCTTATTATCATCCATTTTAACTAATCTTAAATAAAACCATTAATCTTTATATTAATGGACAATGTACGTTAGTCACCACGGTAGATAACAATTCCTATGCATAGTTCTGTTTTAGTTAAAGAAACACTAAATAGGAAAGAATAGAAAATGATGTGATTTGAAAAAATTATAACATGGAGATCTACAATACCTTAAAACACAAAGATAAATGGGATTAATAGTTCCTTGTTTTTCAGAGATTATATATCACAGGTTTATATTTTCCACATACCAATTAACATTTTAAGAGTGTTTAAAGCTAATATCTCTTGTAATGGAGAGGGGGAAATAGCCCAGATTCTCTCTCTAGGAAATAAAAATGAAAAGATGAGTAAAATTTAAAAAGGTAACATGATGATCCAATATTCTTTCAATATGATTTTCAACACCTGTAGCTTATGTAGCAAGGAACTACCAAGGAGAAAATCAGAACCCCACCAACACTGCCAGGGCAAGCTACTGTATATAAACAGAGAGCAAACCCCATACTCACCAGCACTGATGATATTACCGAGTTGGGTAATGAAACATCTGCACGCAAACAAGCTCAGAGAGCACCAAGGACTCCACAGTTCAAATTAAAATACCGATATAATTATTTTCTTCTATAGGTCTCTGGATAATTCTCACCATGACTATTTCCAGCTGTCATTTTGGGCAGTCATTTTCAGGGCTTTCTTCTATAGTATCTGAATATTGTATATTTGAATAGGAAAACCCATAAATCAGGGATGAGGATTGAATACTGTCTTGATAGATTACAGCATACATGTTAAACACAAGGCCTGGGGGCCGGATGTGGCCCGCAAAGTGATTTAATGTGGCCCACAAAGCCATCCTGGAAACAGTGAGGGAACGGCCCCCACTGCCTTGGCCCTGGCCCAGGCCAGCCGGCCGGGAGCCAATATACAATTTTGTGGTGGCCATCTATGCTGAAACGCATTCAGTCTCCCTCTGACTTTGCCCTGGTACCCATCATGAACAACCTAGCTAAGGAGAGCAAGCATAGCAGCAGCAGCCTTGAGGAGGAGGTAAGTGCAGCTGGGCACCCCCTTAGGGAAGTGGGGCTGGGCTTGGTGCCACGGGTGCTCGAGGGCCAGGCTGGGCATTTGACCTCTGCTGCCCAGGGCTCCAGGCAGCCCGCACCACCATCCAGCTGCCCCACATGGCCTGAGAGGAACAGTGAGGCTCCTCCAGTGGGCCATGCCTTGGCACTTGCCCTGGTCCCACCCCCTTTTGCCAGAGAACCTCAGATCTGTCCCACTCCTGCCCAGGCCCCCACAGGCACCATTGATGCGAACAATGTAGAGCTGGCCATGCCCATCTAGTAGGCCACACCCACTCCCTCCACACCCACCCAGTAGGCCACATCCACCCTGGCCACACCCACCTGCCCCCCCAAGGGCAACTGCAATGCTAATGCGGCCCTCAATGAAATTGAGTTTGACACCCCTGGATTACAGTATTTCTTGAGTCAGCATGCTTCATTGTTGAAAGGTTATATATCATTATATGAATATGTTATTTACATAAAGGTATGTTTACTTTCCTATGTTCCATTTGTGTTGTAGTAGACAGTAGGTTGAGGTTAGCTTTATTGATAATTTCAGACAAAGACTGAATATCCTTCTCTTTTGATTTATGAATATATATTTTAGATATTATTTTGCTGAAAAGAGTACCATAAATTCTGTTGGCAGTTACTGTATCTCACACACATTTTCTTTCTCTTTTTTCTAAAAAAAATGTAATTATATTTAGAATAGGTTCAAGCATAACTATTTACATTCCCAAGACTGAACAGTTTGCTACTTCCTGTTACCATAATCAGTTATAGTATTATTGGCATTGTCATAAATATTGCTTATTAATTTGATATCAGCTTTTTGAATCAGTATCCTATTACTTGTTAAGGTAAACTGTGGAATTGCCTCTCCCTAAGGACATCTACCTATCCTACCAGGTCAGATAAGGTCAGCATACTCCTGGTTCCCTCCCTGAAATATTACCTTCTAATGGAAGCTAGGAAATGTGCCTTTTCATGGCACTCCCTGCCGTATGGAATATCTTGACCACTGAGGTTTGGCGGGCCCCCACCCTTTTAGCCTTCCATAAAACCTTAAAGACATAACTTTAAAAGTCCTTTGTAAAGCTGTTCCTTTTGTGAATAAGTTGATAGGCAATCTGTTGCATGCAAGCCATTATATGACACATACAAGACTGGATATAACTTGCACTAGTGTGTTAATTGTCCTTTCACTGTTGATAAAACTGCGGAACATTCTAATTTTTCTACAAGTTTAATACCAGTCTTTGCAGCCAAGACATTCTGTCCTGTGTCTTGCATATCTAGATAAAATGGAAGGAAACTAACCATAAATTCATGCTGACAGAAATGAGAATGCTGTGGTGAGTTACGGTTTTCTGCTACAGCAGTATCCGTGTGCTGGGTAATCAATGTAAAATGGTTATGAAAAGAAAATGGATCATTAACAACCCTTACTATCATCATATTGTTCCTTCTAGCTCTTTTTTTTCTTCCCTCCTTAGGCAAGAATTATTGCCTGTTTTTGTTTGTATTTAATATTTTCTCAGAGTGGCTTAAAAACACAATAGATTAACAGCAGTGCTATAAAATTACAGTGACCAGCCTCTTCCGTTTTTTATTTAAGACTCTTGCCTCCTTCAGTTTTAAGCTGCTTGATTCTCATGCCTAAAATGGCCATAGTAAAAGCCCAATGTTCTGTATAAACCGGTGTTTCTCAACCTTAGCAACTTTAAGATATGTGGACTTCAATTCCCAGAATTCCTGGCTGGTGGAATTCTGGGAGTTGAAATCTACACATCTTAAAGTTAGTAAGGCTGAAAAACACTGCTCTAGACCACATTTACCACTGACCCTAATTGGTGGATTCTCTTGTTGCTTTCCTTCTCACTTCGGTGACAGCAAAGCAAGTACCAATTGCTGTCCTTTTGATGGACTTTGAAAAGAAATGGTTTCCATCAAGAGACCGGATGGATGATCCTCCTCTTCCAACTCCCTTTGTATTTGACACTTTCCTATTCATTGGTGGACTGATAAGACTGGAAGAAACCCCCCCCCCCATTTTACCATTTTTCCTATCACTTGAGTAAAAGGGGAACTGGCTGAACTGTTGTCTGTTTTACTTGATTAAAAAATAATACTAAAAACCCAAAAGCCCTGCATGTCACCAGTCCTGCTAAGGCTTTGAGGTATGGCGCAGATGGATCCTTCACTTCACCTTGGACTCCATATTATCATTTAGAAGCACAGGGAATTGCATTTGGGGCATCACCTTTAAGAAGTAAGACTTGAAATCAAGGTCTGCTGTCACTAACTGGCTTTTGAGACTATTCAGAAAACTAGATGTTGGAGGACTACATTAAAGCAATGGAGAGATATATCAACAGTAAATGTAGAGTATTTTTCAACAAATCCACAATGGGCACTATTGTAGTTACATACAATCTCAGCAGAAATGCACTGAGAGATTAAGCAAATTGTCAAATTTAATTACCTGAAATTCTTGCAATGTAGCTCTCATTTGACAATATGCATCCAATAAGAATGTAACGATGCATTACTAATGAGAGATTCTTTAAATTTTCAACAATGGAAGTTTAGAAAACTTTTCTTGTGTTGGACACCTGATAAAGTGGAAACAAAAATACTATGCTTTATAGAAGGCTACTAAAAGATTCTTAAATTGTGATCTTTCAAACATTATTAAAATAGGAGAAAAATAACTTCTAGAGAATTAAGTACATAAAAATAGTATTTCCTTTCGTAGACTTTACTGGACTATTTATTGACATTTAAGCGTTTCCTTCTGTATTAGGCCTATCAGATTTTTTTAAACACTAAAAGGGAAACATAACTTCCTGTTCTATCCAGACTAGAAGAGTTGCTGCTGGCTGCTTACCTGAGAAGAGCATCTTTGCTAAGCCAAGGAGATATTTCTTGGATATGGCTGGAAAAAGTGATAGGAGTAATGTCAATAGAAGAGAATATTTGTAGTTTAGGGTTGAAGTGTGGGGTTCTTGGTGCTCTCTGTGTAGTGTATGGCCATGGCATGGAATGCAGGCGTAAGCCGAAAAAAAATATCTGTATAGTTACTTCGGAGTTTTCAAAGTATTCAAATGAAAATGATTTGTTGAGCAATAAAAATATGCAATTTGTTCACGAATTTGAGCTCCTTATTGAATTTTTAAAAAAAGGAAATTACAGTCCCTTGTAGGTTAATTATTTTGTAATGACCTCTCTTGGGTAAGCTGGGAGAAGGCATGATTGGGTATACAGCGTTTAGCTGTACTGTCTGTGGTCCGGAAGTTTCATATGGTCTGCTGGGATGTCCATGTCCCTCCAGAGTCTTTAGCCTATTAGTCATAATCCGTACACTGCAGTTCCTCTTGCTCTTGGCCCACTGTCTTCTTTATAGATATATGTGTGCTTTTCTGGTGAAAGCACATTAATGCCTTTGCTCAGATAATCCTTAATCTATTTTAAACCCTGAGAATTAAATGAGGTATGAAAGGATTACAATTAGCTGCCTAGAATCATGACCGAGTGAGGTAGCCTGCACATTTTATAAATAAATAAATAAGCAAGCCTATGTATGGTTATCTGCATGCATACTTAGGTTAAAATTTAAACATTTTAAAATGTCAAATATGATGTTTTTACATATGCATAATGGATTTTAAGTGAAAATCACATAAATGGTATTCCAACCTCAGGAATAAGAGTTTAACATAGGTGTGAATCTTTTCGGTTTAATGCTTAGTAGTTTAAAATGTCTAATTATTAATATGTCAGGAAAATCAAATAGTTACATTTTGAAGAGTACATGAATTGAATCTAATGCAATTTCCTTCATTCTTTTAAAACAGTTGAGTTTTTTTGTTCCTTAGGAACAAATAGAAAAGTTTAAAATAAGATTAGAAATGAGTTTTATAATGCCCTGTAGGCATATTTCATTCAAAAAGTCTTATAGCCACCTTCTAGAATACTGTATATTAATCAGGTACTGAATAAATTAACTGGGAGCAATTAAATTCATCTTGAAATACCTCCTTCCATATTAATTGATTAAAATTGTATTTTTTTTTACAGAAATGATACATATAAAAAGTATTTATAAATGTATAAACTTTTTGTTAAGACATTTCAGTAGACTGCAACCTAACTATCAAGAATCAAGGGAATTTTATTCTGCAATTAGAGGAGATTATATATATAAAGGCACACTTCCTAGGTCCCAATAGATGGCACTTTTTCAGAGAAGTGACCTGGAGTGTCTTATCCAATCTAGTGAGATGGGTAGATAACTTCAGGGATAGGTAGTTCCAGAAATAACCTGGTCCCATGACATGTAGAGCTTGAAAGGTAATAACTAACATCCTGAATTAACACCCAGAAGGAAACAGGGAGCCAGTACATACAGTATGGCTGAATCTAGGGGCACTCAACACTACATGACCTATTATATTCTGGACCAGTTGTAGCTTTTGGATGATGTTCAAGAGCAGCCCCATGAAAAGCACATTGAAGTAATCCAAGCAGGAAGTCATCTAGGCATGAGTGACTTGATGCCCAAGAATCATCTGTGAAAATACACCCCTACCATAGCTGCCATTTGGTTTTTGAGCAGAAACTGTAAATTCAGGAGGACTCCCACATTGCACAGGATTCTATCAGAGGCAAAGATGACATATCACCAGATCTTAGAGGTTAAAAAAACCCAAAGCCACTCTCTCTTGCCAGGTTTGAATCAAAATTGATTCCTCCCCAATAAGATACTCACAGCCCCTAGATACTCACCTCCCAGCTTGGTATGTATAACATCTCCACCCCAAGTATCATACCACACTCCATGCTATTACATGTCCTTATTAAGTAGCTTCATGTAGAGATTAAGAAGGAGAGGCAGGAGACCCAGGCCTTGAGGCAGTGACTTTGCAGCGGACTAGAACTTAATTTCCTCTTCCTCCCAACTCTGAGTTGAACTGGTCATGGAAAAAAAGAGGAGAGTTACCACAAAACAATGCCTTCCATTCCCAGTCCCCAAAACTAGTTCAGAAGGATACCATGGTTGATCACATTGAAAGCTGCTGAGAGATCTGCTGATAGGTTTTATGGAGTAAATAGGAAGGAATATGAGTGCAAATGTGCATGCTTACACACACATGTACACTGACAGAGTAGAGAAACTAATCTCCAAAAAATCAGCAAACTTGCCCTAAAGAGTTCCAACCCAAAACTGAGCATAAGGTCAAGCAGAGTCCAAGGTTTCAAACATTGTAGAAAGGTCTTCAGCCAGTCTAGGCCCAGAGTCAAAGTCATAAGGTCTCAAATTTGGAGCCAAGGCAGATGGAGTCTGAGTAAATGAACAGTTGTTGCCAACAGACAGGCTTGAGCTTACTGCTCTTCTTATATAGAAGAGCCATGATGTGGCTCATTTAGAAGGCTGAGGTTTCTTTCTTGCATTGAGCCTTGTAGAACACCATTGTTCTGCTCTCCTGTCCTCTCTGTGTGGTGAGCGCTTGCAGTGGGGGTGATGGTTGCTAATGCCCATTGCAACTGTGCCCACTAGTTACATGTGTGGGGGGGTAGCCTCTTGTGCCTGCAGCTGCTCAGACAGCAGTTTATCCAGCAACACTGGAACTAGCTGTTCATCATTGGTCTCCTTATCTGAGCTCACCATGACGTCCAGTAGAGTCAGAATGTCTATGGAGATTCTCAATCTTTCAGTCCATGGTTGTCCCAAAAGGTACTTTTTAAGGGGGGGGGGAAACAAAAAAACAAAAAAAAATCACAAGAAAGTCCAGTTGCCTCTTGAAAAAGCACCTTTGGGAGATTCAGGATGGTTGCAGCACCCCATCCTGAGCTGCCCAAAGCAATGCTTATCTCAGTACTGTGTTTGGAACTTAGAATGAAATGCCTCCCCTGAGTCTATATGTACATTTTTATTCTATTGTTGACAACAGCAGCTTTCATTATATTTTCACATACCATTTATTGCTAGTTAACACCTCCAGCTTTCATGTTATTGAAGAATTATGCTGGAATAACTCAATATAAATGTTTGTTTAATAATAGATTCTTACAGGGAAAAGGGACAGATGAAAACCCAAAGACCACGGTAAAGATTTGATAATTGTTCCACTACAAATTGCAAAATGAGAAGCATCCCAACACTGGAAGTTTTTAAGAAGAGACTGGAAAACCATTTGTCCGAAATGGTATAGGGTTTCCTGCCTGAGCAGGGGGTTGGACTAGATGACCTTCAAGGTCCCTTCCAACTTTACTATTATTATTATTATTATTATTATTATTATTATTATTATTATTATTATTATTATTATTATTATTATTATTATTATTATTATTATTATTATTATCTTCCCAACAGCCTCTGCCGTTTTCTGCCAATTCCTCTCTTGTACCACATATACTGTCACAGCATGTATGAATGTGTGTATATCCCTGTGTATATTTGTGGGTATGTGTGTGTAAAATACTGTTATGGGAAGATAAAGGATTTGGCAAAAGGAAGACTAGTTGTACAAACCGACTTTGCTTGCAGATATCTGCATTACATGTAGGGTAATTCCACATGACATAATTTCTGTTCCCCAAAATCCCTCAGAGTGTTTTGAAACTGGTCATATTACTGCCCTCAGTCCTGCAGATGAATGTTGTATTGGCACAAATGTTGCAGGGAAAGTACACTTGAACTCTTAAAAAAAACCTCTGTGAAGGATAAAGCACATAACTTTCTACATCAGGAGTGTCAAACTGCTGGCCTGCGGGCCGGTTGCATCATACAGAGGCCACGCCCACCCCAGCTTCAGCAATGCAAAAAGAGTTGCGACATGTCGTGACACCTCACGTGATGTGGCGAGTTTGACACCCATGCTCTACATAAACCAACCCTGCAATATTCATACTGTATATAATTGTAGCATAAACTCAGTCAGGTATTGTTACAGTAGTAGGCAATTTATTTGGACTATCTGTGGTTACAAAGAATAATACCAGGGCTAAATGGTGTCCATGTATTTCTAGTATCTAATTATGAAATGTTATTTACATTTTTGTGCAGCCTTATAACATAGAAGGGCCAATTCACACATGACTGCCTCAATTTCAATTCTAAACATATTTTTCTTGGCAAGCACCACTGAACACAGAGGTGATATGCTTCTGAATAAACATGATTATCTACCAATAATGGATAAAACAGCCAGTATTTCTTACCTTCGTACATTCACATATTGATTTATGCCCAAGAGATTCAGAATAGAATTTATCTGCCATTCACTACTTCCCCTCCAATAAAGTTAATATCGTATTTGAGTTCCCATGATTTTGTTAAAATCTCATCTTATATAGTCCAAGTAAGTATTATAACTTGGCAGTGCTTTTACTTAGAAAATATATTAAAAGAAAAATCTAGCAAGAGTAGGGATTTCTACCATGCAATTTTTCTTGGAATAAAAATATCTTGTTATGATAGTTATTGATCTTGAAATCTGTCTCTAAATGGAAAAAAAATTCTATCATGTTCTGCAGTTTTTGACAACTGTTATTGATAACGGTTAACTCTTAACACTATTTTTGAACAGAGTATGCTATGATAACCACCATTTCTTGTGGAACATAAAAATGATCAGAAGTCTTATTTAGTTTGAAAATGGGCATCCAATTTACGTAATTAACTGAAAGTAGCATTTTAAAGCCATGTTTAAAACAATAAACAGCAAAAAGAATGATTAGGGAGACTCGGCCAGCAGAATAACAAATAAGAGTACTCAGTAATTTCTTTTTTAAAATGCCTACAGTAATAACAGAAAAAAAATCAATGTAACTGTTGACTGATCTCCCCCCAAATTTTTCTGCTAAAAGACTAAGTGAGGGGGTACATAACTTCCATTTATATGAAGAATACCAGCAGGGTTTATGGAATCTATAGGGCTGCATGACAGTTCAGGGAAGCAATTTTTAGGATTTAAACCGCTGTTAAAGTGGTTCTTGTTACTATTGCTACTATCATTGCACAGTCAATCAGATGTTTAAACTAGATTTGGCATTTTTGTCCATGATGGTGATTTTGTCAGTACCAATGGTGTTCACGTGGTGCTCACAATTCCACCCAAAGCACCTGTTACTATTAATACTATATTTGCATTTTTTTTTGTCAAAGTCGTTCTACCATCATTTAAGGATCTTTGTATTATGTGATTTTCTCCAGATATTTCCCTTTTATTCTACTGTAATGTCCACTGTCCACTGGTTATATGTTTGAACTGTACAGGGGAGGGGGAGTATTCAAGAGGGAGACTAAGTGGAGTATGGAATTTATAATTGTATGTAAGATTTTTAGAGATTAAGATTGCACTGTAGAAGATTTCAGCACTATTTCTGTGGATTTGTTTATACAGCTGCTGTTTTCTACGTTTTTCCATAAAACTGTATTCAACACAGCTTAAAGGAAAAATTATGCGCCCCTCAAACTCTTCTTGAGCTTAATGAAATGTAATATCATTAATTCCAATGGGATGGGGATCTGCCACTATTTCAAGAAAATATGCCATGTGCTTGGGAAATATAGGCTGTAGCACAGAATTGCAATAAGGTCTTTCATGGAAATCTAAATTACACATTTTTATTGGGGTTGATTTGTATCAGCAAATTAATGCCTCAGTTGAAACTTTAAGTTGCTGCTCTGCAAATTAAAACCTACATTTGCCTTGATTTCAGGAATGGAAGTAACATTTGTGAGTGAAGCTTTGTAATTAAAAGTAAAACAGGGGCCTGAGGATGATAGATGTGACCTGCAGAGCCAGCATACTGAGAAGCTTGAGCAATTTTTCTTTGGCAAGGGGGTCGGTTGTAGATTTATCATGAGGACAGCAAACATATTCACTTGGGTTGGGGGTGGAAGAAGCAATTAAATATAGACCTTGGTGACAGCACTTGTCACAAAGACCGCTATGAATATCCTTACAGGAATTTTAAATTAAAAACGGAGGTTTATTGTCCTTTTGAGTAACTTCATGTTCCTTTCATAAGCCCAGAAACAAGATTAGTTATAGATAAGTTTTGTAAAATTCAGCATGTGGAAGCATTTTGGGCATGGAGAAGAAAAGCAGGACAGCACAGTTGTTAGTGGGGCCTATTATCTAACTCACCATAAAAGAAAATACAATTCTAAGTGTGGGGTAATAATTGAAGGCCTAGCATGTTATAATAGCCTAGCTAGCTTCCATAGCAACCCCTGGCTGCAAAAGTAAGCATTTCCAACTCAGTGCCTTTCATATTCATTTAATTCACAGTCAGCATGACCATTGGAGAGCATTAGAGTAGAAAGACTGGTTTTGTTCTGCTGGAGTTGGTTCTCACAGGTAGCAAACATTCAATGGCAGAACTGATAACACTTGAATTTGGAAGCATTAGCCCAGGGTTTAATGGCCTAAATTTTTGAAAGGACTGGCTTATTAGGATCAATATTGGGTTGAAGGATTGAATCTCACTCTGATGAGCTTCCACCCATTGCTTCTTGTCCTGCCCTCAGGTGCTATGGAGAATAAACTAACCCCTTCTTCCCTGTAACAGCCACTCAAATACTGAAAGACCACTATCGTGTCACCCATAAGCCTTTTCTTCATTAGAGTTAACATACCTAGTTTGTATGATTAAATTGTATCATACAATTTAACATCCAGGCCCATTATCATCTTTGTTGCTCTTCTCTGACCTCTGTTTAGAGCATCTTTTTTGAATTGTGGTAACCAGAACTGGATGTATAGTCTAAGCCTCACTACAGCAGTACAAAGGAGTACTATCACTTCTTGTGATTTTGATGCTATCTTTCTGTTGATGCAGCCTAGGACTGCATTGGGGTTGTTTTGGCAGCTGCAGTACGGTGCTGGTTCATGCTTAAGCAGTAGTCCACTAGGACACCTACATCCCTCTCACATGCTCTATTGTTGAGCCATGTACTGCCTATTACAGATCTGTGCATTTGGTTTTTCTTCCTAAGTGCAGGACTTTACTTTTCTCACCACTGAACTGCATCTTGTTGGATACGGCCCAATGCTCAAGTCTGTCATTAACATTTTCTTGTTGGTATATCAAGCTGGGGGCTTCAGAGACAAGTGTTAAAGATGGTTTTTTTTAGCATTGAAGCTAAATATGGAACACCCATTTTGTTTTTGTATGTAGTCTTCCTTGTCCAATAGGGTCCCCAACACAGATAAGCAGCCCAGCAGGTTTTTTTTTTCCCTTTTCCCAGCTGCTGTCTGCAAAAGTGAAAGTTTCCAGGAACAACAGTCTTATCTAAGTCCTGGCTTCAAGCCAAGTTTCCTTTAAGCATAATAAATTCTAGTGCCATGATTTGCCACTAGATGTCTTTGACACTGTCTTCCGGCTTTCCAAATCCAAGCCTATTTTACAGACTTTCAAATATCTTTTCTAAAAAAAAAAAGTCTCAAAGGTACTTTTAGTCCCCAAATTTCAAATAATAATAATAATAATAATAATAATAATAATAATAATAATAATAATAATAATAATAATAATAATAATAATAAAGTTGGAAGGGACCTTGGAAGTCATCTAGTGCAACCCCCTGCTCAGGCAGAAAACCCTATACCATTTCAGACAAATGGCTGTCCGGTTTCTTTTAAAAATTTCTAATGTTGGAGCATTCACAACTTTTGGAGGCAGGTTGTTCCACTGGTTAATTGTAAAGTGGTATTAACACTTCATGTGATCTTGATTCTATCCCTCTGTTAATGCACCTTAGCACTGTGTTGGTTTTTTGGGCAGCTGCAGCACACTGCTGGCTCATATTTAAGTGATTGTCCACTAGGACTCCAAGATCCCTCTCACAGTTACTACTATTGAGCAAGGAATCAGCTATATTATACTTGTACATTTGGTTTGTCTTGCCTAAATGTAGAACCTTGCTTTTTTCACCATTGAATTTCATTTTGTTAGATAGCGCCCAGTGTTCAAGTCTGCCAAGATCCTTCTGTATCTTAAACCTGTCTTCTGGAGTGTTGGCTATTCCTGCCAGCTTGGTGTCGTCTGCAAATTTGATGAGTTCCCCATCTATCCCCTCATCCAAATCGTTGATGAAGATGTTCTAGCACTGGGCCCAGAACCAAGCCCACTACACACTTCCCTCCATGTAGATGTAATTCCATTGAGGACCACATGCTGAGTATGGCCGGTCAGCCAGCTACAGATCCATCTGGTGGTGATGCTGTCTAACCAACATTTTTCTATCTTATCAAGTAGTAAGTTGTTATCTACTTTATCAAATGCCTTACTGAAGTCCAAGTAAATTATATCCACAGCATTCCTCTGGTCCACTAATTTTGTCACTTGGTCAAAGAATATATCTGTATTAATTCCAAATTGATCTTGTAGTTTTCTCTATTTTCTCCCAAAGCAATTAATTCACCGCTTTTCTTTTCCTGAGGGAGCAGGGCAAAAACTTCTCTTCCCTCTCTCATCCGGGAGGAATCTTTGCTTTGGACATTCTTTTTTCCAGGAAAGTATTATTAAGATCCTAAAAAGAGGATAAAGCCTCACCCAGTTCCAACAATATTGCTAAAAAATTGCTAGTTATTTGCTTATCTTCGGTTGTCAGCAGCTTCTGATTGGCCACACAAATGTAGCCAGTCTTTCCCCCGCTGGTTTGGAGGGCTTCCTCAGATCCATTGGAGGGGCTGCTATCCCTCCACAATCTATGAGGGTCCCATTCTTCTTTGTCGTCTCTCTGAGGTGACTTCCAACCCTTTTTAGTGTCCCCAGTGTGGCGAAATCGAATGTGGAAGACTCCCAGAAGAGCCAGAAGTTAAAAACTATAATACCAACACCATCAGTAATGTCTGTTTCTATGGATAGATTATGTACAAAGATGTCAATGAAGGAATGGAAGATGAGGAACAAATTTTACCTGATAAGAGAGAATGTATAGAATGGAGAACTACAAACCACAGGCCAAGGGAATGATTTGAAAAAGGATGCTTTACTGGATTATGCAAAGAAAATGACTAAAATGCAAAGAAGCTTTAAAAATTAAAAAGGAACTACAAATGATAAAGCAAGAGAATCACCTAGACAATGTATTCTTATTGGATTTTAAAGAGGCTTTTTAAAGCCTTGAAGAAATCTGTGAGATGGAATAAAGAGGAATTCAAAAGAAATAAAATCCTACAGCAATGTTTGATTGATTTAAGGATTCTTAGAAGTAAAAGAAAGGAATATAATTTTGGTTTATTTGATCAAGGTTAAAATTAGATATTTGGTTGCAACATTCTAGCAACCGTTTATGGATTTTTTTGCTGACACCAAGGTTCAAAAATTGATGTTTTATGAGTTTGTTTATAGATAAGGGATGGGATGAAGGGATAGTTATTTAACCTTAGAGGGTGCAAAGAATTATTAAATTTGTTTATACTGTACTTGTTGTCATGAAGGTGGAAAGTAACCTCTTTAAACATTTTCTTTTTCTTTATTCTTTTCTCTCTTTTTCTTCTTTCTTTTTCTCTTCCCTTGTACTTTTCATTCTTTTCTTCCACTCTTTTCTTTTTCTGTAAGTTCAGCTTATGTTAGCTTTTATTACTGTAATTAAAATTCTTAATAAAAATTATATTTGCAACTCCCCAATGAAATTTAGGGATTTTAATTAATAGCTTTTGTTAGCTTCAGTGAACCTATAGCATTCTTTATTAAGCTGAGTTATTTCATGTTGGATGATTGAAGGAAGAGATAAATAAATCACCAGTCAGAATGATAGAGTTTTTTAAGGAAGGACTTTACATAATATTTGTACAAGTTTGGCCAAAGACACTAGCAAATATGCTACTATGTGTCAGAAGGAGACCCAATAAAACTTTTATATTTTATTAGGTTTAGAATATGTAACATTTTATGGTGCAACTTAACAAAGGCAATATTTAAAAAGATGTTCAGAATAATATGTATTTTTTTTGTTATCAGGAGGACTTGGATATTAATTGAAAATATTTATCATTAATATCAAAGAAATGATAGTTTGGTTATGGTTCTCTGGGTTAAAAAGAATGCTTATAAGACCATAACACTGTCCATTAGTGCTCTGTAGTTTGTGATAGTGTAATAATTTAAGGAGTTTAATTAAAGCAATATCTTCAGCCAAGGAAACTGTATTAACATTCCTTTTGGATTTCATACATAGATGTAAAATGTAGAATTAATTTTATATTTGTTTAAAGCATGTCACAGAGCTAAGCATTTGTGTCTTTTCCAATGATTGCTTATTTTCTTCTAAAGATTTTATTATACAGAAAAATAATTTTAAAGTCAGGCTCCAGGGCTCAAACTAGGCAGAAGCAACTCAGACACTTAACACAGCATGGCTAGATCAGAATATTTATTGTCTACTAGGGTGACAATATCATTGTCATTTATGATGATTACTTTCAATAAACACAAAACAGAGATTCTTCTTATGACAGTTAGTTATGATGTTTCTTTTCCTACTCTTTCCACTGTTTAATAGATTTTTTTTGCCTTAGGTACTGTTTGTTTCAAGTAATGCCTTATCAGAAAGCATTCTTGCTTTTGACTTGATTTTTCAACCTAGATGATGGTTCAAGAGATTCTAGAAATGTTACTGTGTTCCCCAATTATTTTTACCAATGCCAGGAGTCAAAGCTCACTTTCTTCAGTGTGTCATACACTATCACATTATCTCAGCCATCACAATGACAATGGTGTATGGATTGGCTGAGAAGATGCAAGGGGTGATGGTAGAGAAGATCTCAAATTCTCAATAAAGCTTTGATAAAAAAAAAATCAGCAAAAGCTTAAGTTTTAGAATAAGGAACTGTACACTTAGCTTGCTAAATTGTAACCCCAAGCCTACTATAGGACAAGAGAAAGGACACAAACAGGAAAGGTTTACGAATATTAGAGCTAAAAATGGATGATTGAAAAGAGATGTTTATTGGAAAAGTGATGTTACAGAACATGTAGAAATTTTGCAGTTACAATATGAACAAGTTAGGATGTTAGGAAAAACTTCGCTGAGTATTGCCTTGCATATATGTAAAAATGCTAAGACATTACTGTAAAGGGGCAGGGATTACTATAAAAGGACATGAAAACATCTTGTGATCCTGTGATGTGGAACTTGTGATAAATGCTCTATAAAACTTACCAATGGAGATTGGTCAGGTACACAGTCTTTGAGGGGGTGTCTTTTTTTTTTTTTTGCAGAATTTACAGTCTTAGTATGTGTTCAGTTTGAACAAAGGGCACATCAGGTAGCAAAACCTGTGCTGGGTGGGACAGCAGTGAGACCTTCTATTAGACCCCACAGCATTCTTCACCTACTTAACTTCTTGAAAGTGAGCATGATGGAGCTCTTGCCACCCACCTGCACATGATCTTGGCTGCTGTCCATAGAGTTAGTAACGGTAGAAGGAGGGACATACAACATTTGCCTAGATAAGGATTAGAGAAGCAAGTGTGGTTAGTCCTTGGGAGTCTGGAAAGCTGTTCTGCATAAAAGTGGTGGAAGGGCCACAAGTAAGGCCCACAGGCAGAATGCATGAAAGTAGAAAGGCCACATAGTAGAGAAAGTAGAGAAGCCACATAGTCACTTGCAGAAGCTTCTTAGCCTATCAGTCTTGAAGACAACTTAAGAAATCCATTTCCAGATTTCAGCCCCTTTTCCACTTTGGCCACAGTTAGGTATTATATTTAGACTGCAGCTAACATAGCCTCAGTTGGTGGATTCACCTGCTTCTTTACTCCCAACTGTGCATGAAAACAGTCCTTGGTCACTTTCTTTTCCATAAGTAAATCTTACAGACGTTGAAGACACAGAATAGGAAGAGTATTGACGCTTTTGGACTTTGGCATTAGATAACATTAGTATCCATACCACTCATAGGGTGGAGAAGGAAATTTATATACAGACATAAATTACAGTATTTAGGCTTGATTTATAATGCTCTGCTGTAACTTTCAATCTGAATTACATTACATTCTGAAATTGTGAATGAACACATGCTCTTTTTTTTTTTGCCCTTCACACCTATAAAGTTATGGTAATGTATGTTTCAAAGCTGGATAAATCAGTATATAATAATTGTTTCTTGGTAATATTTATTTTGCACTATACAAAATTTATCAGTCAATAAACAGAAACACAAATGTTCAAGCTCTTTATTAATATCAAAATGCACTTTATTTTGCACCAAGGAAAGCTTTAAACCCGGAGGGAATATTTTTGTTATGTATTTATAAAGGTATGTACTATTTTCTTTCATTTTATAGGAACATCAATCTACATCAGCTTCATATCGATACAGCATTCATTCAAGCATTAAGTCTTTTTTTGTCAAATGTTATGAATTAAAAATACAATAAAATTGCAGTTGTCACATATATTGTTCTATGTCGCATAAGGATCTTTAGTAGATTCCTTCTCTTCCTCCCTCTCCCCCTCCCTCCCTCCCTCCCTCCCTCCTCCTCCTCCTCCTCCTCTTCCTCCACCCTCCCCCTGCATTCCCCCCTCTTCCTTCCAGCTTGTGACATAAGCCATTCCTGTGATACACTGGGTGGCCTTGTATCTCTTGGATTCAGAATTCATATACATTGTGAAGCTGTAGGATCTTCCAGCCATTTAACCATACTAGAATTGGGGACTTACCCTATGCTAGAATGAAATTATCCATTGGCCCCCAATTAAATATTTTGATTTCTTTACCACCAGGCTTTGAAAGTGATAGACTAGCTTTCACTTTGTTCCTTGATTCCATTGTTCTGAAAACATAATATAACTCAGAATATTAGCCCAAATAATTGCTTAGCATAATTCCCAATATGCATGTTTTTGGCCGTGAATTTTTCCATAAAACAAGAATTTGTATGTCTGCTACCAATGACATGAAGGGATGTTTTGTAACTCTTGAAAGTTTAGTGTTGCTTTTTTTTTTAATGATAAAAGCTTCTTAGAGGGTTAATAGCAGTATTATATTAAATAAGCAGAAAACCATGGCACCAAAATTCAGTTATTTTCTATTGAATTTAGCCAATGAGATCTGTATTATCCAATGTTTGCAAGAACTACTGAAGGTCTGTGGTAAATCACTGGAAAGGTCAAGGAAGAACTATTTCAGAAAATGGCATGAATAATGCCCACCTACTTCATGGAACTTTCTATATGTTAAAAAAAATGTGCATTTCGGTGGTGGAGAATATAATTTACATGCAAAACACCCAGACTGAATCACTGGCATTTCTATAAAAAAAACTTGGAGTAATAAATTATTCATATCTCTTTCCTCATTTACCTCATACCTTTAATTTCTTATGTTTACTTTTTTCTTACTATTTTTTTGAATTTTGCATAATATTGCTTGCTCTCAAAGGGAATTGTCTGATGGGTATGTATGTCTGTTAAAAAATTTAAGCAGGTGATGTGAAAAATCTCTGCCTCGCCTGAGAACAGAATAACCTTTATAAACTGGCACTCATAAGAAATATTGGAATTCAACTTCCAGAATTAGATGTGTTTAGATGAGACACCCAGGCTTTGGAGCTAGCATGCTCACTGAGAATAACAGGATTTTAAGGAAACCACTGTAGATGCATAGGAAACCTTTGATGGTGCTAAGAGTTAACGGGAATGGACGATAGGGGTGATCTTTGAGAAATCATAGATGTAATGCCGGATGATCAGCAAAAGTAGGAAGAATAAGACTCTGTTTGATATTAATACCATGTAAAATAAATGATTAAGTACAATTTGATAAGATTGTATTGTTTGTCAGGAGCTAACATGGATTTATCAACAATGACCAACCTGATCTCATTTTTTTCGTAGCGTGAGCTGTTTAGCTGATCATAGGAAAAGGATAGATGTACTACAAGGAAGAGCTAAACCAAAATGCTGTGTGGCTCCAATCTAGTCATTGTGCTTTTTTCAACATAAAGGATTTATAAACAAGGGATTAGAATATCAAATTTGCAGCTGACAGAAAGATAGGGGAATAATAAATGTCTTAGATGACAGTATCAGGATTTAGGAAGATCTTGACGAGCTGGAACAAGAAGCCAGCAAAATAAATTTCGACAGAGACAAATTCTACATTTGGAAAGGAAAAAAAAAATCAAGTCATAAAGAATAGAGAAGAATAAACTGGGCAATAGAAAATGCAAAACTACCTGGCGCCCTTGGTGAAACAGAAGCTGAATATGAGCCAATTCAAAGGAAACTTAATCCTAGGCTGGGCTGACACAAATATTTCAAGAAACTAGACAGCAATCTATCAAGGATTCTGTGGTAGAGAATTGTTGCCCTAAGCAGTACATTGGAGTAGATTATCTCCAAAGTCCCTTTCAAACTTCACATTCTATGATTCCATGGAAACTTTTTTTTAGCATTTGCAGATTCCATAATAGCATATTTTTAAACTGTTTGATAGGAAATAGTTCTAAATGTACATATGCTTTGAATAACTTATTCCTTGTTTTCTTGGCTGGGCTATGTTTAAATACATTTCCATATCTTTGCACTTGTACAAGTTCTAGTCACATTTTGATGGACTATGCTCAGGAGAATTGCATTCCCCTCCTGTCCCCACTGTGACCAAACATATTAATTTGAATGCAAATTCTGTTCTTGAAGCACAAAGGAAGGGGGAAAAAACCATTTGCAAAAACATCACTAAACTTCACCAAGCATATGCTTGGTGAAGTTTATGTAAATCAGTTTAATAAAGGAAAATGAAGTATTTAATAAGTTAGTCTGCTGTTCAGGCATGCACTTGAATATAAGATATTCAATAATCTCGCATTTAGATCAAGATTATTTAAACAAAATCCTATGTGGTGATGAAGGATTAGGCTTATTTTGGTCATAGTGAAAGGTGAAGCATATGCAGTATTTCTCATTTTAGAATAGAATAGAATAGAATAGAATAGAGCTGGAAGGGACCATGGAGGTCTTGTAGTCCAGCCCCTTGCTCAAGCAGGAAAACCTATACTATTTCAGACAAGTGATGTCTAGTCTGTTCTTAAAAACCTCCAGTGATAGAGCACCCTTGATTTCTGAAGGCAAGCTGTTCCACTGGTTAATTGTCCTCACTGTTAGGAAGTTTCTCCTTAATTCCAGGTTGCTTCTCTCTTTGATCAGTTTCCAACCATTGTTTCTTGGCCTGCCCTCTGGTGCTTTGGAGAATAATTTAATAGTAATAATAATAATAATAATAATAATAATAATAATAATAATAATAATAATAGTAGTAGTAGTAGTAGTAGTAGTAGTAGTAATAGTAGTAGTAGTAGTAAAGTTGGAAGGGACCTTGGAGGTCATCTAGTCCAACCCCCTGCTCAGGCAGGAAACCCTATACAAATGGCTGTCCAATCTCTTCTTAAAAACTTCCAGTGTTGGAGCATTCACCGCTTCTGGAGGTAGGTTGTTCCACTGGTTAATTGTTCTAACTGTCAGGAAGTTTCTCCTTAGTTCTAGGTTGCTTCTCTCCTTGATTAGTTTCCACCCGTTGCTTCTTGTCCTGCCTTCAGGTGCTTTGGAAAATAGCTTGACTCCCTCTTCTTTGTGGCAGCCCCTGAGATATTGGAACACTCTGTGTGTGTGTGTGTGTGTGTGTGTATCTTGGTATGCACACACCTACACTGCATATATTAATCATATGGAGCCTTCTGCAGATGTGATTGGCTATAGCTTTTACTTCCATTTCGTCAATTTTTTCACTCTTCATTGTATCATAATAAAAGAGAAATGAAGAATTATATTGATGCAATTGTAATATCAAGTATGATTCATTGACACCTTCATTGACAGTCAACTGCTGAGGAAAATATATCTATGTGCAGTAGCACATAATCACAAATGCTCCAGTTAAATGAAGAGCAGATATATGGGATGATCTTCCAATAGCCACAAATGTTGTCTGCAACTACTTTCTAAAGAAATTATAGGACCAATTAAGAATTAAGCTTTATTGCAAATGAATTAGCTAATTAAGACAAATGAACAGCACTGATTGATAATGAAATCTTAATTATAAACAGATTTAGATTATTCCATTCCACCTCCCACATTTTCCTCTAGCCAATCTCAATCTAGCTTTCTGTTTCTCATATTCCGCCTCTCTTTGCAGACGTATCTGGATTCTCAGCATTCTCAGCATTTGTTTTTTACCAGTGTTCTGATGTAATAAAAATGGCTGAAATGCTACCCTTCCTTTTTAATAATAATCTGATGTGGGACAGAATTTCCATGGGATGAATGGGGTTAGGATTTCCCATTGGCTACGATTTCACCCCTTCATTTACATACTACTGTGTAAATGATTAGGTGGGTGACAAGTACAATAGAACAGCAAGAGGGAATATTTTCCCTTGCCTGTTTTTGTTGAGCTGTTCTTGGACTTATGTCAAACTGCCAGCCTGCAGGCCAGTTGCATCATGCAGAGACCACACCCACCCCAGCTCTAGCAATGCGAAAAAAGTCATGATACGTTGCAACAGGTCATGTGACATGGCGAGTTTGATACCCATGCTTTATGCCCACAGCATGAAAAAAATATTAACTCTCTGGTAATGCTTACAGATGACATAGCTGACAATAAAGATGAATTTAACCTTAAATAATTTTGAAGACGTTTTGAGCTAAAGTCAACCCCTACTGACTCCCATGATGGTAATAATAATATTCTGACCCCTTGGTTCAATTACTAAGTTTAGCATGTGAACACAGCCGTTGGGCAGAAAAAGAACAATAGCTGAAAGCTTGCGTATTGATATTTTTTATTCATATTTCTCAAATGCCATGCCCATCACAATATTCTCAATTTTTTTAAAGGAAAGTTAAAGGGGGAAACAAGTAGATTATTTTTCTGATTTGTCAAAGCACTACATCAAGAAAATCTCAAACTCAAACTTGCTAAACCTGTAGCTTTTTAAATGTTGTTGGTCCTTTCTAGATTTCTACTGTCAGAAATAATGGAGATGAGAGTCTTCAATGCCAGTGCCCAGTTTTTGTTTTAACCAGCAATGGTCTTTATTACAGTTCTTAATGAGAAAAAGAGAAAGCAAATAAACATAGCAAAATTTATGAAATCAAGTATCTCAGTCCCAGGATTATATATAGTTTGGTCAATATGTACAAGTTAAAAGACTTACTAGGGTTTTCAGTACTTAGTAGATAAAATAAATGAAGTCACACTTCATGTGTTGGTGGATCTTCTACGGTATTGTCATTTTACAAAGAATTTGTTATAGCATAAGATGTTGGTCTATATCAGTGTTTCTCAGTCTTCACAACTTGAGAATTCTGGGAGTCGAAAGGCACAATCTTAAAGTTGCTAAGGTTGAGTAACACTACTATGAATTATAATCATTATCAGACAGAAATAGCAAATGTAATGTTTATCATGTTGTCCTAATCCTTTTCAAACAGATCTAAAATTTCATTTCATTATGTAAACTTCTGTGCAAAGAGCAATAAAATAGAAAAGGTACTTACTCAACTCTCATAAAGAATTTTATTATTCTTGCATTCTAAAATTGCAGAAAATATATTATTAAAATACACTAACATAAGCACCACTTGTATTTGCGCACTGTAATCTGATCAAGGAAATCTGTCCAATTTGGCAAAGAAGGGTTGATTTCCCTGGAAAGTTTTCTAAAATAAATTTGGCTTTTTTCCTTTGCCTCATCCTCTCCAAGATTCATGGGCCAAGATTAGCTACACCTATATAATCAAACAGCTGCAAATAGTCCAAGAAAATAGATATACTTTGTTTTAATCTTCACATTTTGTTTCAGGATATAAAAGTCATGGGGGCAATATGAAAGCAGGAAAAAGTTAAATCTTTTATTTGGAAAAGTAGGATGAAGCTCTCATGGTGTGATTGATAAGAGCTCGATCACATGGTACTTATGTTTAAATTACATCAAATTTCATGATATTAAAAAGGCTGTTTGGTATTTTATGAAGCCTTTGTTTAGACCTTACTTGGCTGTCATGAGACTGCTTTTATTTAGGCATGAGCTGCTTGACAATGATTGATGATACACTCTTCTACCCAATCTCCAGCCCCCTGTAGCCTGGAGCCCCATTAAATGCCTGGCTAAGGCCTGCAACTATGGATTAACTCTGTAGGCATAGAATTTTAATTTTAAAAAAGCAATGGCTGTATATATCTGAGCATTGATGTGACTATAAAATGTTCATTCGTCTTTGCAGCACTAAGAAGTGAAAGAAATGCATCTCAATTAATCTCATCATCCCAGGAAATTGACTTCCTGCAATAAACTCTTGTCACCAGATTGAATCCCAAGAGGGAATATCACAGACAGTTTTCAGCAACTATAATACCACAAACATTATTTGATAGACAGATGAGGCAAATTAGAGCAGATTTGAATTAGCATGTTTCTACCAATATAAAAGCATCTGCTTTATTTCATCTGAATTAGTTGCTTCACATTTTTATTTTCAAATATTTAAATCCACCCATTCATGTTTTGTTGATAAAGAAAAGAAGTTATAGTAATTGTGCCTTCTGCAGAAATTTATTTATTTATCAAATTTCTACACTGCTCATCTCACCCATGTGACTCTGAGTGGTTTACAAATAAGAAACATGAAAAGTGAGGTATTTAAAAACAGTATGAAAAACAGAGTTAAAATGTTAAAATTTAAGAATTACAAAAAAGTTCAAAAGAGTAGAGGGACCACCCTCAAGTCACCAACGAACCCCAGGGTCATTTTTTGACACACACACACACACACACACACACACACACAAACTATGCCAGTTGGTGAAACCAGGTCTTGACACGTTTCCCGAAGGTGGAGGGAAGTGGGGCCTGCCTAACCTCTCTGAGCTAGATTTCCAAAGGGAAAGGACAATAGCAGCAAGGGTTTTAGCCAATGGGATTCACAATATACCTTCCCTGCTTTATGAGGTGGGACAAGTCAATTAAACAGAGACGAGACAGTTCCTCAGGGTAGCCTGGTCTCATGCAGTGAAGGTTTTTAAAGATAATAACCAACACCTTGAATTGGACATGAAAGAAGCCCACCACTCTGTACTGTTCACATAGCAAGGTATTCCATGCATTGGGGATTTACAAAACTACTCATGCTGCCTCATGCTGTATCAGCTGTAGCTTCCACATACTCTTCAAGGGTAGCCCCATCTAGAGATGCAGTGCCTGCTAATGTAACACTTGCTGTCTGTTAACAACTACTGGAAATAGGTAATAATTTTTAATCTGTAAAACCAATTGTACTAAGGAGGGTTGGTTTTTGTTTTTTTTTTACATCTGTTTGGCTGTACTTCAGTGGCAAAGCACAACCAACCGATTTCCTTTGATAGGAAGAAGTGAAGCAAAGTGGTTGTGCTTGCATACATAAGAAACCATCTTCTGAAACAGCCTGATTACCTTGGGAAAAGATGCAGCTTCTTATCTCCATATTACAAAAGCATTTCTTTTCAAGGCTTTGAATTACCCTAACTTCTAATATAAAGGGCAATATCATAATGATTAATATATTGGCACTGCAATTCCAAAATTCCCAGATATCTCTAGGCTAAGAGGGATCAACTTATGCTACATAGTTGATACCATATTGGAAAGGCTAGTGTAGTGCCTTAATCTGTCTGACTGCCTTTATCTAGTTCAGTTATTCAAGATTTGCTCATCTCATTGTTCCGTGAGGCTGACTGAGGTCTCTACCAGATCTAACCAAGAGGTTTTCTCCTGGCTGAAATATTGTCTTACTGTAGAATACAGAGCAAGAACTAGAGACACTACCAAGGTCAGATAAAAGAGGCCTGAGCCAGGCCAAAAATATAATGTACGTAAATGTCTCAAACAAGCGCCTCCTTAGTTCACAGAAAGGTAGGGGGAACACATTCAGACTTGTTGCTCTAAGTGTAGAATAAAGAAAGTATTAGAATTAGTATTAGAACTCAAAATCTTGGTTTACTAGTTTAGTCTATCATGAAGGGCTAACACTTATTTACTATAAAGGTTTGAACCAGGTTTGAATTTTAAAGCCAGTCTATTATGTATTTATTTCTTCTGATGACTTTTCTAAAGTACCTTTTGATCAAGGCTAAGTGAGTATTTGTATATATGTGAAACAGCATAAGGAAAGAGACAGCTCCAACTTCTTTCATCTATCTTTCTTCTTTCTGACCCATTATGGGAAAAATGGCTTTGTTGTCTATTTTTTTACTGTGTCAAGAGGACAGTACTAAAAGTTTAAAAATGTATTTTTGATCTTTAATGTAATGGTCTAGAATGAACAATTTCCAAATATTCCTATCGCACTAATTAGGCTGCAACATGAATAGAAAGTATTGATTTTAATATACTGTTCTACCTTTTGCTTATCTGGTAATAGAATGGAAATCCTGTGATTTAAATAGAAAACAATTGGCTTTCCAACAGTTTTATTGTATTTTTTTTCTAAATTTAGAGGTAATTATATTCTCATTCTTGGCAACTAGTCCACGGCATTTTCCTTCTGAAGCATTGTGAAGGATCAATATTATGCAAGGCATATCTTCTCCATGATAACTTTGTATTTCAACAAAAGGTTTATGATCTTCTACTCTGCATACAGTCTGATGGAATAAGGATTTGTACATGGCAGAAATAATGTGGTCTGAATAATAATCACTTCTTTCTAGATACGAATGAAACAGAAATACTTTCAGTCATTTGTTTTTAGAGTCTGACTGCACAACATGAAATTATAGATGTCATGTTACTGCAAGCCTAAATAGACATGATATAATTCATTTCTTCTTGTCAAAAATTAAATAAGAGGAGTAGAGCCTTGTTACATATTTTAAACATTGTGTGCCCTTTCTAGTGTGTTTAAACAAGGCTTTTCTTGATGGGCAAGTTTGGGAAGGAGAAGAAAAAGAACCAGTCCTTGGGAACAATTAGATTAATGTACTATAGATATTAATAGACCACTCAGAGAAAGAAGGTGAATCTTGTTTGGTTTTCATCAAAATGTGGTTAGAATGAAGTTAAATTTATGTAGAATACTATGGGCAACCAAGAAAACAAACTGATGGGCCATTGAAAAAAAAATCAACCCACAATTGTTATTCAATAGCAAGGCTTAAAGTATCCTGCTTTATAGGATTCATACATTATGTAAAGATCCAGCTCTGGAAAAGGCTCCAGTGTTGGGAAAGGTGGAATAAAATGAAGAAAAGGACAAACAGCAGAAAAGTGGATGGACTCAGTTACAGTGGTAATGGGAGATATGAAAGAACAGGTTAGGGACCGATTGTCATGAAGAAAAATCTAATAAAATAGTCACTAGTGGTCAAAAATGACTTGAATTGATGGCACATAATCAATTCAAATAACTGATAATTAATTAATTAATTGGTTAATCAGTCAATTGGTTATATGACATTAAGTCCTCTTTGAATTTAGGATTTAGCCAGCTCAGAGTAAAGTAAAACAGTTTCTTCCTGTGATCTGGACTCTCTGATCCAGTTAATCCATACCAAGAGAGCATTTCTCTTTTAAGCAGCTGCATCACATGTTGCATGTTGATTCATGCTTAAATAGTGATGAACATAAACATCCAGAGCCCTTTCATTTCTGGGTGCGACTATTAAAAATAGTAAACTCAGTTAACAAAACATAGTTCTTTATGTAACCAAACAGATATCAGATAGAGGGAGGGATCTCTAGTGGGATAATCTTTAAGACACACAAAAGTGTGTGTGTGTGTGTGTGGAGAGGGGGATATAAAGGTAAGCAAAGCAACCCAATGGAAAATAAGATAAATAGAAAAGATTGAGCATGTTCAATGGGTACAGAATACTGCCAGAGTGCTGGAGAAGTAGAAAACCAGGAGGGAATGGAAATTGGATGGGACAATCTGTAAGGAGCTACAATATGGTCTTCAGCATACTGCAAAAAAAGTTTGTACTACTTGTATGATTCAGAGCCTGATTTCTGCAAATAGTTAAGTTATTTTTTTCAGCTTAAAAGCTAAGCTATTTTTGATAGTCATGGATGGGCATGCGGAGAAATGTAAATTGCAAAATGATAGGGATTACTGACTATGACAGGGTTATTCTTATAGATACTCGTCAATGGAAAAGTTTCTTGAAACAGTTTGAAGTTTAATATGTATAAAATTGGAGAAAATTGCTATAACATTTTTTTTCTTTTAGACCTTTGTCTTGTTAAATTCAACAATGAAAGAGTTTCCTAGTGCATGTTGAAATTAGTTTTTCTGCTTCTCGCATATTTACTTTTCTGTTTGCTGACTGATGCTATTTGTTGGACTCTCACCTTTTTATCTCCCATACACTGAAAAAAATCCATTATAATATATTTTACAGCTGTTCCACTACCATGAGAAAGAAATCTTTCTAAATCTCTTTTTCTGAAACATTTATTCTGCTCTGAGTACAGTCACTTCAACACTGAATGTGGATATTTTTACAATGCAATAAACATTTATTTATTTCAAAGTAATATTTCAAACTTTGTATGATTCTATTAGTTGTGCATGTGCATATATGTGATTGTCTGGCTATATCTGTCTCTGTCTATCTTGCTATCTGTCAACTGTCATCTTATATATAACACTTGTAAATCACTGAAAGTATTACCCCTCTCAAATGATCAAATATTTGGTATAGAATCAATTATAAAATTTCTTTTGCAGAATCCTTCACATTCTTGACTGTTTGGTTAAATAATTATCAAAGTCCTCAAGGCATGCATGGTCTAAATAATGTTTTGGTGAAGTTTATGTCTTTTAATTTTAATGTATTCAAAGCAGTCTCTCTTTTAAAGATCATATACATAATCTATGTACACAGTAGTTAACTGTGTCATGATAAGGGTGTTTTTTTATAATTATTATCAAGTGTTTCGGCTCCACATAGGCCTGCAACTGGCACATTTGACAAAATTGGATAAAGATTCCCAGGATATGATCTTTACTTACCCATCTAACAGTAACTATGTCAAGCCTTGATAATGTGTGTCTTTGTGTCAGTTGCTATTTCTTAGCCCAATTGATCTCAGTTGTAGTGAGGATACAAGGAAGTCCGATTCCATGCATGCTCCCTTGAATTTAAGAAAAAACAATGATCAGCAAGATAGATGTGAATGATAAAGACATAAATAATAACAGATAAACCATCACCCAGCTTGAAGCTATGTGTCTTTACTGTATATAATTTAATTCACCTTGTGAATTCCAGGCAACTTATGACTAATTTCAAAACCACTCTGCAACAAAATTCAGTCTTCTGGTAAAAGCAAATTATCCCTGACTTTCTTCTAGAGAGGGACAGAAGTAAAGAAAGAGAGCAGATGAAAAAGGAGGGCACCCACCATTTTTATGTGATCCCTAAAACACTATTCAAAACAAAATGCAGCCCTTGTTAAAAAAAATAGATGGTCTACCTTTGGAATCAGCTTATATGATTGCTGCTGATTCCTAGAAATGTTCTATCATTGAATGTGCCCATGATTTCATCAAGGAAGAGTGCTGATTGATGATCAAAGTGAGTGCTGATTCCTTTAGAAACAGCTTCCCTCAGCTCTCAGGACTTTCCAGAATGATACAAAGTTTGGAATTGGCTTGTCAGGTTGTTCCAGGACAAAAATAATAATAGACACTTCAGAGGCAAGAGACCAGTATTTTTCAAAACTGGGAACTTTAAACTTGATGTTGTGGACTTCGACTTTCCAGTTGCCCAGTTTGTAAATCACTAAAAGCTAGAAACTATGCTTCAATTGTATTTCCAATACATTAGCCATAACAAGATAGTTGACTACTTCTAAGCAAGTGAGAAAGTTAATTTAGTATTCATATCTGTCCAGATTTCAAACCTTTCACACTTTGCTATACAAGGAGACTTAGGTTTTCTTTCATCTTGAACCCTGGAAACTTCTGTTAAAGGAGAAGATATGTTCACATTTTCTGCATTTCTGCTGTCATTGTCAGATAAATGTCTCAGGTGAGGCTGGGACCAACTGAACTATATCCACAGTGAGGAAGTTAATAAAGGTTATCTCAGAATGTTCCGTTCTGTTAAATAAAGCTTTAGTGCTGAAGAAATGCTCATTATAATGTCATGAATTGTAATTACCAATTTGCAAAGCTACAGCATAAAACTTCTGCACTGAGATAATTCTTCATTTACAGAATGAATGAAAATTGACAGACTTGTGTAATAGTATTTAGTTAAATAAAGAAGTTAGTTTGAAGAACATTGAAAGATTATATAAATGAGTTTTACTAACTTGGAATCATAACTAAAAATACAGGAGATGAGATTGTTGAATTAAATATGAATTTTATGACATTAATTTGAACATAGATACGACTCCGCTAGTAAGTCCAGATAATGAAACATTTTTTATTAGACTTCTGATTTCCAGTTTGAAATACTGCCATTGTGTCAGCCTGACCCAATTGTAATAATATTATTTTTAAAACATCCCACTTCCATTTGTGCCTTTATATATTATAGGTATCCCCAAGCATGTTCAGTGATCATTCAGTTATGGCAGTGCTGGATGAGTCGTACTCATGACTGTTTCTCAAAGTTCTGGATCCCAATTCACAATTTTGGCAATCCACCATCACATGAACTCCATTTCTGATCTCCCCTGCTGACTTCCCACAAGCAAAGTCAATGGGGAAGTTGGCAGGGAAGGTCTCAAGGCATTCCTGTGACTGGTTCCTACTGATTTTTCTGCGAGGAAACCTGTTATGGAGGGATCTTGTGCTTCATAGCATTCACCATCTGCCTCTACTCATAGTGTGCGCTTTAAAATTAATTTAAATAAACCCAGGTACAGAGATCCAGGTCCTAAGCAATTACCAAAGTTTGGTATTATGAAGTTAAAGTATAACTAAGGGATGAGATTTGGCATTTTTATCTATCTATCTATCAAGTCCTTTCCCAAAACCCCGAGATAGGCTAATGTTGTTTGATGATTTTAAAGGTAGCATATCAGGTTGTAAGCTGTTCCAAATAAATCTGTCCTTTGCAATTGACTAATGGTGACTTTGTCAGTGCAGATGATGTTCAAGTGATGCTCCAGATACAGTATTTTGGGATTTCACTCAAGACACCTATTACTATTGGTATGATTTATTTTTTTTTGTTACACTCATTCTACTCCTATTTGTAGGTCTTTGTATTTCCCACTACGTTCTCCTCTGTTTTGTTGTCATACTACAATGTCCACTATCCAGACTTTATCCTTTTTATCAATAATTGTTATGTCTGGGGTGTTATGTGGCTGGTGCTTGGGGTTTGAATCCTAACATCCCAGAGTATTTTATTTTCTGTTAGTCTGTTTTGTGATCTCGTCAGTCCTTTCTTGCAGGCAAATTGTATTTCTTGCAGATATTCCAATGCATCATTGTTGCTACTTTGTCATGCTATTCTTTGTTGTTGTCAGTCTGTGTGATTTTCCTGCATTAGCTAATTAAGAACCAACCATATCCTTTGACTAACTCATTGATTTCCCTCAACCTTTCACATATGAAATTTCATCAGTTGTTGCACAGTTCATCCACTTCATTCTTGAACACATACATCAGCTCTTCCCAGTTCATCATCTTTACATTTTTTGGCCCAGCATTGTACAGTACTCACATCACCATTGTGATCATCATAAAGAACCTAAATTTGGTGGTTAATTTCAATTAGAAGGACTCATTTAACGGTAAAACAAAATGAGGTCAAAAGCTCGCTAACAATTATTCACTGTAGGTTTCATTTCATGGAAAAATAACAACCAAGCCATTAATCACAGCAACTTCTCACCAGTTGAAGTGCAAGAACAGATATTAAAGAATAAGCTTCTGATATGTCAACATTGCTATCGGTTGGCAATTTATAACATTGGAAGCATTTCTTTTCATTCAGTCCTTGCAAAATGACAGTTGGAATTCTCCATTTCTCTCCCTTTGAAGAGTTTTATAGTAATTACATTTCTTAATATTAATTTTAAGAAAAAGGATGGCATGTTAAGGTCTTATATAAGAAAAACATCAGTAGGGAAAATTCATAGCAGTAGTTAGCAGATATTACATTAGAAAGTTATAATATATAATCCCCTCTCATATCTTCCTTGAAGTCAAGTTAGATTAAAAGAAAATTAAAACATTTCTTACAAAAGAAAGTCCTTGATTTATTTTGCTTTGGATTATGGCCCAAAACAGCAGTAGCATCCAGAAAAATAACAGCTGAATAAATTTCTTTTGGTCAGTTGCTGTGGAAATTACCTAGTGGCATAAAATACAATGAAAGGGTAAGGAAGACAAATAATAGGTTAGTAGGTTTTTGCATGGACTGTTAGGTGTTCAGCAAGAAAATTGTTCTTAGAATTCTGTCTATTGATTCACTAATGTAATGATTTTTAATTTAAGGTGCAAAGAAACCTTGTTTGGCTTTAAGGAAGATCGTAGTCAGACTATTTTATTTTAATTATCTGTCACTTACTATTGCCTGTCTTTTAACTAAAAAAATCTTCCCACTTTTAAGAAAAGCAATAGTTTGTATCAATAAAGGGGAATGTAGGATTTTGAACTTTTCCTTCTGTTTATACCTTCTAAATTCTAAATCTATGAGTTTGTATGCTTTCCCATACGCTAGGACCAGGCAAGAAATTTGTTGTTGTTGATCAATTGCTAAGTCATGCCTGACTCTTCACTACCCCATAAACCAGGGGTCTTCAAACTTGGCCCTTTTATGACTTGTGGACTTCAACTCCCAGAATTCCTCAGCCAGCATTGCTGGCTGAGGAATTCTGGAAGTTGAAGTCCACAAGTCATAAAAAGGTCAGGTTTGAAAACCCTGCCATAAATCATAGCACACCAGGCCCCATGTCCTCCATTGTCTCCCAGAGTTTATCCAAATTCATGTTTGTTGCATTGATGACACCATCTAACCATCTCATCCTCTGCCATCCCATTCTCCTTTTGCCTTTAGTCTTTCCCAATATCAGGATCTTTTCCAACGAGTCCTTCCTTCTCATTAGGTGGCCAACGTATTTAAGCTTCATCTTCAGTATCTGTCCTTCCAAAGAACAGTCAAGATTGATTTCCTTCAGGATTGATTGATTTGATTTCCTTGCAGTCCAAGGAACTCTCGAGAGTCCTTTCCAACACCATAATTTGAAAGCAAGGCAAGAAATACTTACAAAACATACACAACTTTAATAATATGTTCTGGATCCAAGTTTATTTTTTCCAGCATCGTTGAAAAATAGGGTATAATGTATCTTTCTACCCAGTAAACCCAGGGGAACTATTTGATTTTTAAAAGCTGGAAATTTAAAATAACAGATAAAAATATTGAACTTGACTAACATTTCATCCTACACACGTCTATTGTTATGGATATCCTACTGCAAACCACGCTGAAAGTCACCAGTCAGCAGAAAACCAAACATCCATCTCAGCATGCTTGTAATTGACAGATGGATTTTACAGTTTAGCCACCTTTCAAAATGGTCTCTCTTTGGACTATGCTCTATTCTTTGGCTATGAAAATCTGGTGAGGTCTTGGCAGTTAAGACAGTGCTGCTGCTTTGCCTATTCAAAGAAGCAAGCTAAAAAAAAACATTTTCAAAATTTGCTGTAGACTTTATTTACTGCTTTGCCTTAAGATGTTCGATTGCCTTAACAAACCTTGGATGCCTAATTTGAGAACACCTGCCTGATTGCACAGACACCACATTTGAGATCTCAGTGGAGAGAGGATGGGACAGAAAGATTTATAGGAGAGGAATGAGATTTTCAGAATATATTTAGGAGCCATTCTTCTATAATTACATTATCTCCTTCTAACGCCAAACTTATTTTCAGGGCCATAGAAAAAAAATGTCCACAAAAATGATAAGGAGGAGGAATTCTAGGATATACCAAAGTACAAAAAAACCCTGGAACCACAAAAACAAAAAAAGTAGATTCTTTTTAAAGAGCTGCTTGAAATACAACTCAATTTGTGTATCTTATATTGCTGACTTATTCTACTCCTAAAATCTCAATTTTTTTAAAACTAGAGGTAAAAAATGGCATTAACTTTTCAACAGGCATGCTAGCAAAGATTCACTGGCAGCAATTAGTTTGAAACCACAAGCTTTGGATACTGCTGCTTATCATAAATAAATAATATGCACGAATCTGAAAGATGAATTATTTGCTTCTGAAGGCTATAAATAAATATCTCTTTAAGCCACCAATTTTATAAGTTTCAGAACTCTGGAAGGTGAACTAATATGCTGTTTGAGTAGCAAATGATTTGCTTACACAAGTCCACTTTCCTTTAAATCACCAGTCTTTGCTGACATTGACTTTCTTGTGATATTGAAATAACAAGGTTTATTGCAGGAGCAACAAATATTTCCAGTGAAGTAATTGAATGCTAAGCATTATAATGCTTTGCATTAAAATTTGTTTGAAAAATCAGGCTATAGTTTTCTTTGTAAGTTCTCCTTCATGAAAGGTTTAGCGAAAGATCTGTGAGGTGTCCTGTTGCTTCAAACAAAACACAGAGACATTTTGATTTTCCCCTTAGTGATACATTGCCACATTCAAAGGAAAATACATTTAAGTAATATTTCAGCTCCCTTATTCAACAGTAGTAGGATTGCAGTAGTATTTGTAGTAGAATAAGAAGAGGAGGAAAGAAAAATACTCTTTTGCAATGAGGTGAACCACTATGTCTGACTGTATTTAAAAATAGCAACACAGTAACTATGCACAGGTTGATTTTTCTCTTAAAATTATTATTTTGTATTTCCTGAGCATAGGAAATACATTTGTTTAGTATTCCCAGTCGGTATGACTAAGAAAAATGACTGAGAATGATGATAGCTGAAGTCCAACATATTTGAAGGGTACCAAACCATGAATGCTGATTTAGTAAGCCATTGATGACGGAAAGGTTTATTGTCCCAATAAAGAGAAACTAGCCTCCATTTGTCAGTAACAATAAATACACTGTTTGCTTACCAAAGTTATTTTTTTTTCTTTCTCCGTTTAATCATGTCTGATTCTTGGACACTGTCTGGGCAAGTCTGGGCAATTTTCTTGGCAAGGTTTTTCAGAAGTAGTTTGCCATTGCATCCTGCTGAGCAAGGTAATGGGCTGAAGGTCCCCCAGATGGTATTGTGCCTAAAATGAAACTAGGTCTCCCATTTTCTATCCTGATGCCTTAACCAAATTGGCTCTAAAATGATCTTTACTCCCTGGAAAAATAATATATGGAACAAAATGTAGCCAATTGGGCTTTCTTGGCACATGTACCTGGAAAATGAGAATATTGTTTTGCTAAGTTCATGACTACTTATTATACTCACCATTTGACAGGTAGCGCGAATTAAATATAGCTTTCTGTTAAGAATTTTGAAAACTTCCCCAGAGAATACATGACAAAATTAGAGAGTAGATGACAAAAAGTAAAAGAATCAGAACTTGCAGGAACCTGTATTTAAATATGAGGAATGGAAGAAATCTCTTTATTAATAGGTATCAATTCTGCACGCATAGTCAAGAAAGATAAGAAATATATAGAGGACCAGTTATTCTTATTCCTTCCCAAAGATAGATGAATCTGTCAGATTTTTCTTTGTTTTTAATGCAAAATGTAACAAGAAGCTGCTTTGAAATATGCTTAGTGATGCTGGTGTAACATTATTGAAAGATCTACACTGGGCAGGAATTAATGTTTTGTTATTAACTTCTAACATAGTGTTTCCTAACCTTGACAGCTTAAGAGTGTAAACTTTAACTCCCAGTTTTCTGTTGAAGTCCACACATCTTAAGGTTGCCAAGGCTGAGAAACTCTGCTCTAACAGCTTAAGAGCAGGGCATCGAACATATAAATTTCTGAGCCTAATCATTAATTCCAGTGTCAATGTTGCCCTAACCACAATTATTTGTGTGGTCAAAAATGAGGAAGAAGAGCTTTTCCATCATGGTGCCCATGCTTTCAATAATCTCACTAGACATAAAGAACACACTATACTTGTAACAACGTAGATGCACCTGAAGGTACAAACTCTCAGAGAAAGCCGAGACATCAACGTTGCCAGGAGGTCTGCACTCTTTCTGTCCAGTCTCAAAAGGAGATGCAATCCAAGGAGTCTCACTTAAATGAGTCAAATAATCTGCTTCCTCCAGGACTCTTTGAAACTGCAACCATTTTGCCTTCTCGGAAATTTCCCCCCCACATCCTGAGCACGTCAAGAGTGATTTTACCTTCCAGGGGCCTAGAGAACTCTTCACAGAGGCCCTGGAGATGTTCTTCTTTCCATGAAAGAATATTAAAAAGAGGTATTAGTTAGCATTCTTTGGATGTAAGAAGAATGAAAATATATTGATCTTTCATCACTCTTAACATGATAGCATAACCTCAGATACAAGCTCCTACTAATTTGCTCTTTATCTTTTATCTGCCGTGTTCTAGGCACTCTCTTATATATGAAGAAAAATATTAATTTTGATAAGGTTATAAATATTCATATGAATATACCAACAATTATTTTCTGAGGTCTACATGGGAGGAGTAGATTACCCAAACTGGTTGAATTCATAAATAGAAATCTAACATAAAAAGTGATAATATTCAGTAAGAAAGCTTTGCAGTTGTTCAAGAAATATTCTTCAGTTGATCTGAAAGCCATCATTCTTCAACCAAAGAACTGCAAAAGGAAACTCCATTGTAAAATTGTTCCACTAGAATGTATCAGTACATTTTGATAATATATCTTTTCATTTAAGCCTTAATAGACATAATGCTTCCTTCTTGTCAACATCTGTTATTGTTGCAAATTGAATGATTTTATCCTGTAGGGCAGGATACTTGATGCTTACTTGTCTATATACAATTTCCTGCAATGCTTCAACCTCTGGTGACTATTATATGAATAGAATCATTTTGCAAATTAGGACTCCTTATGCTTCAGCTTCACCGATTCATCAATAATAGCATGTCCTTCTCTAAAGGACTTATCTTTCATTCTTCCCTTGGATTTTCATGGTCCCTGTGCTGGCTGTGATTTGAAATTTCTTCTTATCCTGCGGTATAAATTAGATGAGACTTCTCAGCATGAAGATCTAATCTAGGATATTCCAACATACACAGCAGGCCAAGGCAAAATAGATAATCTGTTCAGTTCATAAGTACCACTTGAAGTCTTTCCTAAGACCAGAATTGATTTTAACTATTTTAGGCTTCTATTTCTATTTCTACTTGCATACTAGGGACTTTTTGAATATTTTGAAAAGTTACCACCCTGACTTGTGAAAGTTCCTACAATACAATTAGTATATCAGTTTCAAGAAACATGCATTCATAGTTATGAATGTTAAACTAGAAAGATGATTTTAAAAGTTATTTATTGAGAACCTAAAATGAGAAATATGCTTCTAGTTTTAATGACTGCAGTATTACAGGAGCCTTTCACTGGGCAAATTCAGTTGGTAGCTTAACACCATCAGTTATTAAATAGGCTTATGCATTCTGGAAGTCCAGAAATAAAATTCTAATTGCTAACAAATCAAAATGGTATTTTAGGTTAATGATGTTCAGGGCAATCAAATAAGAAGTTAATACTCATGGAGTTGATACTTCATGAGAATGTTTCATGTTGTTCAGTTCAATGGGAGAAAGTTGTATACAGAGTAGCGAATTCAACTCAGTAAATGAAGATTTCATGGTGTGATAGGAAATTTGGCAAAGATCAAGAAGTGATACACCTTACACCACATTGATGTATACAGAAAGAAGTCAGAAATTGATAGCCAAAGCAAAGAAACCAGTGACATAGCAGAGTGGAAGAAATTTGCAACATGTAGCATACAAACATGCACACATATACATGCTAAGAGGGAAGAGCCTTTTGCCTAGGCAAAAATAATTATAGTGTTATATAGTTGACACTAATTTCTACTCTATTGTGATTTTATTGCTTTGCTACTTAGGCTTAAGTGCATACCAGAATGAATAGTAAAATAGAATGTTTCTGGATAGAAGAGAGAAAGTTATTCTTGTATTCTTACCATAAACAAATTGGGATTTATAATTTTTAAAACTCGTGGCTCTAATGGCCTTATCCTGAGCAAAATATTCAACACAGATACTCTCAAATACACTTTCAATAATATTTTACAAACTTTAGGAATTACTTAGGTATTATATATAAAGGAAAAATACATTTTCAAACTTTAGATTAAGACTTGCTTTCAATTACAAATATCAAACTGATAAAATTCATTAAGTTTGTCACTCTTTCCAGCTTGTCTTCATGGAATAAAATCTTTTTTTTCTCTGGAATGTTTGTCAAGTAGTTATAAGCTTTTCTTTTTCTCAAGGATTTTTTAACCATGAGGAAAAAGTCCCAAACTTGTCTTTTAAAAGTTGCAGATTTTCTTGGAGCTCTTCTTTCAATTGTATTGGGAGGTTTATATTTAAACCATCATAATAAGAATTGGCATCAGGTTTATATTCCAAAATTGCAATTGACTCCTCTGCACTCTCAGCTACTTGTGAAATTGTCTCAGTGGTTTGGTAACTTTCTACACATATTTACATCTCTGAAGTAGTTTGAGAAGGTTTTTTTTAACATCCTTGGAGCATAGCTGATCTATGAACTGATGGATTTTATTTAAAGATTTTTCAAATACATCTCTAATAATTTGTTCCTCCATCTTCTTAACTCCCTCTTTAGTCAAAGAGTAGCTTTTTTGTAAGTCATTTAAGAATTGCTGGCCAATCAGTAATCATAAAAATCAGAAAGTTTTAGCCACCCACAGCAAAGCAGACCAAGCTACGGATTACTAAAAATAATAAACTAAAACCACAACTATTTACCCTTATATTTCTCCATCAACTTCTTTTTTAAAAAAATACTCCAACTTCCTTATTTTGGCTTGCCTTAGCAGCCTTCTTCCTTGTTGTTTAACATTAAATAAATTTCCAAAATGGCACAAATCTTCAAAAAGGAGTAACAAGTTGTAGCTAAAAAGAGCCTCTTTCAGCTTAATAAAGATTAATAGTCCTTGAAAATGATTAAGAAATAAAAGGCACAACTTACTGTCCATTTGAAAAATAATTTCAAAACAGCTGCTTTTTCAACAGCAAACTGATTACAGCCCCCACCCAGCCCCAGCTTTTGGCACAGTTCCTGAAGCTACTTGTAGTCCTTTGCTGTATCAGAGGATCTTGAGGGATAATTCTAGAACCTTCCCTAACCCAGGAGAGTCATATAAATTAATGCCGGTTCCTTCTGTTATAGTTGAAGAAGCTACATTCCAGGGAAAACCCCTCAGAGATCCTTCTCTGAGCATGTAGTCAGTTGGCCATCTTTTCACCGGAAGTGAGAATGAAACCATCTTTAACTTGAAGTCCAAATTTTCTGGTGAAATTTTCTCAGCATGAAAGGTAGCACAAAGCTTTGATATTAAAACTGAAGAGAAATAGATTTTGGAAGAATGCATCAATAGTTAATATATAAAAGGAATTAATTTATCTCTTTCTTTGCAAATGGACTTTTTTCATAATTCATCTAAGAGATGACTGACAGCACTTTAAAAAAAATTAGAATATAACTTATATTCAAAATGTACTGACTTTAAAATTTTCTGGAGGGATGACTTATTATACTGGTGATTCTAAAGATAAATATTGTGATATGCAGTATATTATGATACAACAATGTATGGTGGTATAGGAAAGAATTATCCTTTCTTTATTGACATTATGTGTTAGAAGCATTCCAAAACAATTCCTCATTGGTTGCATTCAGTAGTATTTCTATTATAAATGGATCATTTGTACTTTTGGGGAAAAATACCCTTCCTCTACCAAGTTGAACATATTTAGGATATAGTGCCTTTTTTCTGACATAGTTGCATCTTCCCTTTTTTGTTGTAAAAAGCAAAAACAAAATTCACATGTCAGGTTAGGGTATTCTAATCTTTTTAATTTTCTTTCACCATCTTGCAGTAATAATTTGCACCATGAAGCATTCAAAATGTAAAGCATGCTTCAAATTATCCCTATGTGTCTTTAAAAAGGGGGGAATGCTAAATAATTTATGTGAACAAATGAAAATTAATTTGCTAGTTTTTAATTTTTATCCAGTTGCATGAACCAGGGTGGTGAATAATTAACAACTAAGAAATGAATTTCAAATCAAACTCTTACTCTTGTAAGGCCTAGTTGTGAATGTTATCATCTGCACATCATGCCTGAACACTCATTTATTATAAAAACATTTCTAAAAACCCAGAGGAAAGAATGTGCAGCATGAACTGGGCTGTCATAAGAAGAGTAGGAGACTGCAGAGGGTTGATTTTGTTTCCAGATAGACCCAGGATAATTTGTTGGAGGCAGTTTTGAATTATTCATATCTGCTCTTGGCTTTTAGAGGTTGAATACTATCAGCTTCGATCATATGCCTTCTTTTTATTTGCATTTACAGCTTTCTAATAGTTGGTATCTCTTGTTCAGCTACACAGCTGCCACAAAACTCAATTCGTCTGCCATTCAATACTATGAACAGAACATTTGGTAGGCTCCTATTCATCCTTCTTATCAATCAGCCATGATCTCTTCTATGATATTTTCCCAGCAGGGTGTCCCGTTCCCTTCCCATTCCTGGTAGTCCTTGCTTAACGACGATTACAGTAAACTTCTCAAAAGCTATTTATGACCCGACACTTTTGGCACTTGGCAACAGGCTTATGGTTGCAGTGTTTCATGGTCACATGACTGCAATTAATTACGTTTTTTGCTAATTACCAGCCTTTTTGGTCAGGTTCTGGCAAATAACATCATGGGAATAATTGCTGCAAAAAAGTTATAAAATAGAGTCCAGTCATGTGGGTGCCTTGTTGTATGACTATTATGACAAAAATTCCAGACTCCATTGTGTTCAATCAATACTGAACATTTGGAGACCTTACTGGGGGATTTTCTTTTAGGCTTTTCACCTTGGCATTCTGCTTTCCTTGGGTTTGCCCAAATCAGACTATTTATTTCCTGTTTGAGTATCAATGTTATCATGGTGAATTGGTATCAAAACTAAGAAAAATATTTATTCCTTAATTTCAAAAACAGAAGGAACACTGGGTGCAGTAATGTAACATCTAAGGAATCTCTTGCTCTGAAAGCTTTCATATCTGCTTTAGGATCTGAAGTTGTTTCTGGGCCTTCTAAGGGCTTTTTTTTTTTTTACTACTTCAGGTGGGAGTATTAACAAAATGTTACACTGTGTGAAGCATTTCACTTTCTGCTTAATCAGCTAGCCATTCTGTTCTCCCTAATGCATTGCATTTAATTCACCCCCTATTCATTTCACCCCATTTTTCTTTATCCTAAGAGTCAGCATTCCATCGTCCCTAAGCATGAGAACCCAGCCAGCTGTTTTTTTCCCCTTCCTCTTTCAGAATTTTATAAAGTTGGCTTTTACCCAACTTTTATTTTAGCATTCTGAAATAATAATGGATCTGGTATAACGATCATCTCTCCTTCTACCTCCAAATAATGTGTTTTGCATTCAGATGAGCCTAGAGAAAAGGAAAGCAATTGGACAATGTTCTCAGGAACCAATAAAATGGGGAAGGACAGCTAGAAAAGTTGCTACTGGAGGGCAGCACATTTTACAGAATATTGTAAAATGCCACAATTCCTACCCCAGATGCCCCCTTTGCGATCTCATTAGAAGCTTTTGCCCACTTCAAAAACATAATATTCATCTAACATAGAGGGAGATGCAGACGCCTCCACAGTAGGAATTCTACTTAATGAAACTCTTTGCTAAATCTTTATAGAGTAGTGAAGAAGGGTAGCTTTCACTCAGCCTCCGATATGATATTTGATATTCTATGATGCTATTCGAGTCTATAGAATATTTTAATTGGTATTTATTTATCTCCTGCAGGTGAAAAATTTTAGCTGCTTATAAAGAGTAATGCAGAACAAAGTTGCTACGCAACCATATAATTTCTTTTTTCAGTTAGATATTAACAGTGAGAGACAGATTAGATTAACTCTTGGGGAACCGAGAGAGAAACAGTTGTCCTTTAATTTTCCTTTAATTCTTTGATGTTATTTGGACTGCAGGAATGGATAGAGAGAGCCTTAGCTAGGGGAACTGAAAGGCTGGAACTGGGAGAAAGTAGATACTCTGGGGGGCTTAGGGTGGGTCAAGATTTACAGATGATAATTGCCAGGCTTTTGGCTGCTGCTTAATCCCAAATCAGTCAATAATAAATCTCCCCTTATTTGTGATCTCATCAGGGAGGAGCAAGCCAACTTGGGACATATTACCAAGACCTGGCTGGCTAAAAGGTTCCCCTTTCTGAAATGTGCTCAGCTGGATTTAGGGTATGGCACCAGCCTAGACGTCAAGACAGGGGAGGTGGGGTAGCAATTGTCCTCAGGGAATCTTTGTTGATCTTCAAGCTCCCCAAGCTGCTTGTGAGATCCTATTTAAAGATAGGCTTACAGAATCAGTTGGAATTGTTGCTACTCTACTAGCCTGCTGTATAGCAACCTCCCTGCCTGATTTACTAGAGGCTGCTTCAAGGTTGGCTGTAGAGTTGACTAAGTTTATGGATTTGGGGGACTTCAATATGTTGTGCCTTGGGCTACCCTAAGCTCATGGTGGCCATGAGCCTATCCTGGGTCATGAATAGCCTAAATTGAAAAAGTGACCACATAGTCGACATGACAGCAGGGAGGACAGTAGCTAACAACAGCCCCAAACATTCCCTTAAGCCCACTTTTAACTAGAACATTTCACATCTGGTTATCTGCAGGCTGTGGATGATAGCAGCCACCCCTCCCTTGGCGTTTCAAATGGGGCATACCAGATGGGCATGATTCTGAGAGGGGAATACCCACTATCTTCCAGTCCCAAACAGTTCTCAATTAAACAAGCCATGTCAGTGACCTCACCTATGATATGATCATGAATTAGGGCAATCTTATTACATACCATCCTGGCATTCAAAAGCAGGAGCTGGAGGGTCCAATAGCCAGAAACTGAGGGTAGAAATGGAGGGCTGGTGCCCCCAAGTGCAACAACTCCTGAATTCCTACTATACCACCATCAGGATGGTCCTGCCTACCTCTCAGCTCCTTATTTCCCACTCTGCCTCCCCCTCCTAGGCCAAGGGATACATAGTTGCCCACCACCACCAAACACATAGTCCAATACCTTATCAACTTGTCCCACTGCATCCAGAATTAAACCTGTGCTTGCCTAATCACTTATCTGCCTTGCAGGGGCAAATGTCTGCAGAAAAAGACCAACCAGGTCCCACCTTTGTCCCCTCCCACACCTTATAAGTGGGGACAAAACACATTCCTAAAAGTTGGAAAGGAGACAGACTCCCACTCCCTAAGCCTTCTCACCAACTAGCAATGTACTTTGCAGCCAATGGGTGTTTCATAGCTGATTCTGCCCACCCTGGTTTTGTGAGCACCCATAACATTTTGTCAAAATCTCAAATGTCTCCAGAAGCCTCAAAGATTAGTTATGTTATACTTTTATCATAAAGGCCCTTATGTTGGTATTTTATCTTGCCTATTTGATTTTACTTTCATGTTATATATTTTTAAATTTTAATGGTCACTGAGTGACTAAACATTACTACTAATACTGTTACATGGCGATGCTGTAAAATCCTATTTAAGGAATTGGAGGTGGGTTTTGGGGGGGGCAGGATAGAAGTAATGTATTTTATGTATCTGTCATTTTAAAACCTTAGTTACTTTGCAAAAGTGAAAGTGAACTTTCCATTGGGACACACAAAAGCTGGAATCCGATCTTTTCTGCTAGAGGGGAGTTGGTTTTCTTTTATCCTGACAGCAAAAGTAATCGGTAACACTATTAAAATGCTCCCTCTTGTCCTGTAAGTATCAAAATTCATGTCTGTCCAAGCATTGTTCTTTCTTCCTTGACAGAAATTGTTCTACTTGCTGCTCGCAGCCTCCATGTTATCTTAGTTTCTGTCAAATTGCACTCCAGGCAACAGCCTTTGAACCAGACTCGTGTCATTTAAGCCTAAAGGCAATCACCTGAAACTTAGAATTCTGTGCTCTACCTCCTATACGGCAGGTGAATTTTAAATACAGGTGATGTGGCATGAAAAACAAATGTAGGTGTCTGTACAAATTGCGGTGATGAAACATGCTGCTACATCACAATGCAAATCCATCCTTTAGTAATTGTAATCCTGACATTGGATACAAGTATGTAAGACGTGTGGTTTAAATTGCAATGTCACCATTCATGCTTCATCATTCCCATTGCCCCTTAATATCCTCCTTGGATACCCATGAAAAGAACAAACCCAGTTACATTTTCATTGCTTCGTTTGTAAGGATATATTTGGCAGACCATGGTGGGAGAGTTGGAGACAGTGTGGGCATCTTGATGTTGATATTCATAAGCACATCGTGAGACTTGCATTTTGGATTATCTTAAAGTCAACTGTGCCTGCTCTCCAGATCACAAACTGTGACACTTTTCATTGTTGATACTCATCCACAGTTCAGTACAAGTTTCTAATCTTGGTGGGTTTTTTTTAAAAAAAAAACTTGCCTACAAATGAACTTCAGGACCATCCACTCACTCGGACTTATATGCTTTATATAATGGGGATTCAAAATTGAAGTAAATAATATGGTATTGCTAGATGTTAATCTGGCCACTTCTAGCAAGATTTCTATAAAAAAAATTCTCAAGCAAGCTAGAGGTTAGAGGGTATCCTGAGGCATCTTTGTATTTACCTGTGGTTTTTGCCAATCTCTCACTTCATCACATCTGTAGAGTATTCAGAAATACCATCTTTTCTATGTTTGTGAAAAGACTGAATACTTTAACAATGATCAGTGGACATACTTGAACAATGGAAAATATTTTTCTACTTAATTACAGTGGAAATATAACCCAAGCAATTAAGTTGCTGCAGCTCACCCTATTCTTAATCAAAAATTCTTGTATATCTGAATGCTTGTAATTTGTTGCTATTCATGGAAAAGGAACAGTACTTTCAGTTTCCTTAAACAGAACAGTGTGCCTTACTATATTACAAATAAATAAAAAAAAATAAATTGGAAGTTTGATGGCTCCTTTCAGTAGGATGCTTTCTCCTCAACCTATTACTCCATGTGCTGTTTCTTAAACCCATTTCCACTGCAGCTGAGATGTTAAAAGATGAAATTGAAGAGTGCATTAATTTGCCTCTAAGTCTAAGCTCTGGCTATCTATTTAAATGGTACCGTAAAATTATATTCAGGTTGTAAAGAGACCACAGTGGATTGAACAATCATGTTAACAACTGTTATTAAGTGATTAACATCTAGTTGGAGTGTACGGAAGATTAGATTATAACCAGTGAGATTGCTGTGTTCTGTCTCTTTATGGCATGCCTAATTAGTATGGTTCTATATTATACTCTACTCCATAAAGTTACTATGGTTAACTTCTCAGGATTGTCTGTTTGTTGATCATTGTGAAGTTAGAAAATACCTTTCTCTTATGAAGGCTCTTCTGGAATAAATGTTAATAGCATAAATATACAGTAAGCTAACTTACTGTTGGTTTAAAGAATCAAGAACACGTTATATTCTATGGCATTCATAGACTCTGATGGATTCATGACTCCTCCATATATTGCCAGACTGATTAAAGAGAAACAGAATCCAGTGATAGATGGTAGAGGATAGGCTTAGGAGTGAGCATTATCCTAGCTGCTGATTATTCTAGAGATTCCTTTGATTCCTACCCCACATCCTTTTTTCTATAATAAACCTAAAACAAAATTCAGATACAGAGCAGGACAATCTGCAGTGCATTTCCTTTAATTGCCAAGAATGGAGAAGATGTGAGTCTTGTTGTCATGCAAGGGGAAGAAGGAATGATCTTGAGGGGCAGGAGAAAAAGCTACTAGCAGGACAATGGACAGATAAAAGAAATGAGAATCTGGGGCAGAAGAGTGATCTCCCTTTATCTCCCAAAGATAAAAGGCTGGGAGGGAGAAAGTGCTTTCACACTTGCAGGATTCTGTTTCTGTAACTTTATAAATAAAAGTAGTATTGGATTTTCAGTGGTAGTACTCCCCTCCCCAATTCCTGATATCCATTGACAACATTTTACATAATAATAGTTACGCCTGGATTTAATTCATTCAGAACATTGCAGTTGTTCTCATTCTGTATCACCCCTCATTGGAGAATAACTTGAAACTATCATCAGATTAGGAATTCCTATTTCCCTATATATCCATAATAACCTATACTAAACAGATTTTCACTTGCTAACATAGTTTTAAACTCTTGCATAGGTAACCTACACCTTGACTTCCCTATATATATATACATCATGTCCACTCTACCAAATCAGACAACTCTCATTCAGACTTATTATACCCTTCCTGTTTCTTTTAGTGTCATAATCACCATAGTTATACTATAGACAGCATTCCTTGAAAATAATAATGACAGAATACTATTTAGGCTCCTTTTGGACAGTATGCTACAAGAATAGCCAATACCAAACTTTACCCCAAATATATACATGAGATTCAATGTAATCTAGGATCTCTGAAGGCAATGTATTGATGCCTGTGTCCAATCAGCTAGTAAGCACAAGCTGTATCTTGTCAGATTCTGGATATATTCAATCGGCTATGGTTTGCAAATCAAAGTATGATACAGGAATTCTGCCAGTTGTGGCATTTTGTTTTTAAAAAATCATGGTTATGCAACAATGGTTTAGAGAAATGTGTTAGTTTTGTCTGGAATGCAGAATTCTTATTCCAAAAGCAGCTTTCCAATCCTACAGTAGTGATTGAAGTCAATCACCCATAGTATAGCAGGAGTTCATACTGTAAATGATCCTTTAAGGATGTGGATATTTCCTTAAAGCTACACATAATGTCAGGATGAGCTATAACCCCCTTTGTCAAAATGATGATAATGAACAACCCACTCCCTGGAAATGAAGAAAATCTTCAAGAAGCTAGGAAACTAGCAATATTGTGCTGTTTGTGGTACTATCCATAACATATGGTGGGACTCAGAGGAAGAGACAGTTGAGATCTCAGGAAAAATGATGACATGCTTGTTAAATGTTTGCCAACTTTTCTGTGGACTATAGAAGGAGAAATCTAATAAAAATCAAGGAGAAGCTGAACACATACAGGATTTGTTAAAGTCTCCTCAGCAGAGTACAGTCTTTTCCAGAATGATGCATTCCAATTGTATGGAATTCTCAGATTGACTGGATCAAGCACAACTAAAAGGTACCAGACTGGTCAAGACTCCATTTTATAAGGACACTATAATAAATTATATTATAAAGTGAGGTCCCTAGATGCAACCACTCTCACACAGAGTAATTTATTTTGACTAAAATAGCAGCAAATTTGATACCTTAGGGTATGGTAAAATCTGATAAATTTCAGATAAGACTTCAACAACAGAAAATGGTGTAATGTCTTTTCTTCCACCAGTGATAATTCAGTAAAATTAGTAAAGACCCACTGATCTAGAACTAATATTCAATGCTTTGCATGTGAGTTAACCCCACATTCCCAAAGTTAAACTGGGATGATAGATTGAATTCTCTGAAGCTATGAGAGGTGGCGGGGTGGTGGTGGTGGTGGTCTTCATATAGTATGCCTTTTGGTAATTGATGTTTTGTGAGTTATTACCCTCATCATGAGGTCTTCTCTCAAAGCTGCCACACATTCTCAAATTTTCAAATATATCCAGCGGTCCAAAAACCCTGCCAAAATGCTAATGCACTGACATTGTTAGTGTGATCTAGACATTCCTACTATTAATGCATTAGAAGCAAACAAAAGGACCAGGAAAGGAAATGAAGGGCAGAATCTTTCTTTCCATGAATATTTAAAGCTTGTTTATTCTTTGAGTGGCAGTCTGGAAATATTGTTGTTGCTGCATTTTTTAATATATATTTAATATATAATTTACCATGTTTGAGTCTATTCTTATATGCATTTATTTTGCTAAACAATGTACTTCAGGCCAATGCCAATGAAAGTCAGAGCAAAAGAAGGTGTCATGTTGTACAGACATTATGCCAAGAGCAGCAGCTAGAGGGCAGGAATAATTGGAATTTTTCGAAGTACAGAGATATAACTACTAATTAGAACACAACCGGGACAAACATAAAGCTTTGTGGATGCTTAGTGTAAATGGTTCAGCGATGACACAACACACAAGATGTCTAAATACCTATCCAATAAGTACGTAATATATATTTATAGGAGCAGTACCCATTAAGCAATTAGCTGATTCTGTTTATTGCCTTATTGCTATTTCATTTTTCTTGATTCTAATAGATGCAACAATTCGATCTATGTTCTATTATATTTTATTCACAACAACAGCAGCATAGTTCAAAACACGTATTTAACTCTGATTTAACTATCAAGAGCATAACAAGCTCTATTTATTAGCTGGAATATTAAAACTTTGAAAGCTTCCTTACAATAGAAGAAGGGGAAAGAGGTCATTGCATCACAAACTTAGCATGAAAGAATGCAGATCCTAATCTCTTTTTCTATTTTTTTAACATACAGTACATCTGTCTTGTTGTTATATAGACAGTCATAAATCTAACTATTGCAGTGAAACTATCCTGAAGTTTGAGTAGATGAGTAGAAAACTTGGAAATAGATTAATGGTTTTCTAGAGCTATACAGTGAATCAAATCCTATCATGAGCTGTCATTGTAATCTTACCCAACTTGATGTTGTCTAATGGTATAGAGAGGATACAAGATGAAGAAGGATGACCAAAGATAATTCAATTTCTTATGCTATATAACTTTGAAATGGAAAGGAGTTTCAGGGACATTTTAAAATATAGCAGGAGTGACACTCAAAAAGGAAGAAAACAGTTGAAATATCACAGGTCTAGTGCCAAAGCAGTTACTATAATCCTAGGCAATATCATACATGGTAGAATTCCCAGCATCAGTATTTCATTATTTTCAAGACCATCAATGGTCATTTGATCCTGCTAATGTAATGATATACAAATACTGTAGCTTTTCAATAGAAATTATCTTATTATTTCCATATTTTTTCTTATTGTATAATTTAACACTCAGAATCATAAAATTGAAAAGGGCCATTTACGCCAGTAAGTCTGAACTTGTCCCTGCTACAGGAATCCAAATACAGGTAGCACAGCCAGATGGCTGTGCAGTCCCTGCTCAAATATCTCCAATGAAAGAAGCCAACTGTCTCTCAGGAATTGATTTCGTTATTGAATTGCTTTTATTATTAGGAAATTTTCCTTAAAAATTCAATAGAAATCTGCTTTTCTGTAGCTTAAATTATTCTGTGTCCTGTGTTCCAAAATGACTGAGATAGGAGCTTGCTGTTTTCATGAAAAAGATTTTGTCTATAAGGAATAAGCAAATAAAGAACTGAATTGTTCTATATGTCATTGTTGGGCTGGGCCTGACTTAACTCTCCTAGAATACTTTTTTGTTATTTTTGTTATTTTTACTTTGATTTGATAATGGAAGATTTAGTATTGGTTAATATTCCTTATATTCATCTGGCAAATAAAATTTCCCAATTCTTTCAATAATTTTAAATATGCCATTATCCTTGTTGTAGCTATAGTATAGAATAAATGCTAAATAGAAGACAACAGCTTCTTTATTGCTGTTGTTGTTCAGTCACTAAGTCATGTCCAACTATGAGACTCCATGGACCATAGCACGCCAGGGCCCCATGAACCATAGCACGCCAGGGCTCCATTGTCTCCTGGAATTTATCCAAATTCATGTTCATTGTGTCAATGACTAGCTAACCATCTCATCCTCTGCCTTGTCCTTTTGCTTCTTTATTGCTGAGCTATATTCTAATTTTGAATATATACATTAAATGTCTCTTTAACTAAAATAAAAATATAATTGGTTGGTCAGTTAACCATCGCTGTAACTGGTTATATAAACAGATTAAATTAAATTTGGTTTATTGCCTCCCAGGTTAATTCATTTGACAAGTTTCAAGGTTTGAAGGACAAAGGTGTTATTTGCTCTAAAAGATCCTATAACCGGATATATTAATTCCATTCATATCATAATAAAGTTGTTGAAATTTGATCCTATGTATGATTATCATCAATGCAAAACATGATTCATAATTATAAACTGCCCTTCAAAAACCATGTTCAGAGCTTTGTAGTAAACAGTATAAGCTTATCATCCTTCAATATGGCATTAAATAAGCCTAGGTGCAAATATATGTATTTTTAGACTAATCTCTGTTTGATGTGCAATATTGTCATGGAAATCAATCATGTTTTGAGCACAATATTGTGTACAAGACTATATCCTTAGAATTGATATGAGATTGTATATAGCTATAATTCTAGTGTTATTAGGTAAATGAGAATCCAGATAGTATTACTCCAACTTTCATCTTTATATGTAAGGTAATTTACATTGTATAATCTTATTCTGAAGTGCTGCCATGGAAAGCTAACCCGCCCTCCATCATGAAAATAATGAGATCATTCTGTCTTTTGGATTACTTTAGCTGAGCGAAACCTAGAGAACCAACCCTACATTAATTATTGTTAACTGAAGCTCTGTAGGACTGAATCAAGTGTTTCTATTTTTATTCTTTATCCTTTAGTGTTTTATTTTCCCTGCTTTTTCTTATACAAGTGAATTATCCTTCTCTACAGAGAAGACTCTAAAATGTAATATCTAACAGCTGTTTAGTGCAGATACAAACAGAAACCATTCTAGGAACGGTGAGCTAAAATAAGGAGGATGGTCATAATGAATGGAAAAAGCTTGAAGCAGTATTCCTGTGTGGCATCTTTGCTGAGAGATGCTATTCAGAATCCATCTCACAAACAACATCTGGCAAAACCAAAGATTCAAAGATATATATATATATATATATATATATATATATATATATATATATATATATATATATATATATATATATATATATATATATATATATATATATTTGTGCCTATGTTGCATAATAATTGAAAGAACTCACTAGTTCCTTTGGGAAAAAAGTTGGGAAAGCAGTATGAGATAAACCTGAATATTGACCTCACAATGTGCACAATAGAATTCACCAATAATGGACTGGTCATGAGTAGGTGATGTAATATGAATAGAGCAAGATGTGAAAGTACAGAAAAAAATAAATCAGTCATTTAGAGAGCCAAAATAAATGAGAATCATGATTGGTGTGTAAGTATCTGCCTAGGAAAAGATATATTTGTTTCAAACACACAAATACTACTTAAGGTGCAGAAAACATGGTCTTTTTTATAGAGGGAGTGCTGGTGTGGTTCAACTAATTTAGCTGTGTTAAAATCATAAAGAGAGGAAAGACAAAAAGGTAAGGATGGGTTTATGCTAATTGCTGCAAGGTTCTCCTTGCATGGAATATGAGGGTATCAGAGTTTTTCAATATGTGAAATCATATTATTTGTTAGTATCAAGAATAGATGTCTGAAAACAATAGGCAGAAAAGAAAAGTACTGAAAGAAACATGACTAAAAGTAACATGAAAACAAAAAGTGTGTGTGTGTGTGTGTGTGTGTGTGTGAAAATAATAAAAAAGAGAAGATACAGGAAATCTCCCAGCAGAATGAATGGAATGTGGACAGAGAGGAAAGATAATACAGAGTAAAAATAATTATAAGTATCAGAGTAGTATGTCGAGTTCTGCTAATAAGAAATAAAGTGCTATCTCGGTATTCAATATTAATTGGTTCTGGGAAGCATGATGGGTACTAAAAACAATGAGTGCCAAACAAACTAGGTGACTTACCATGTGACCCTTTGTTTTGGCTGGGAAAACTTTCTGACTGCTGTTTTTCCTGTCAGTGACCTTCCCAGCATGGCAAATTTCCTGTCCTCCCTCTGCGGCTATCTCCCTCTTCCTTTTGTAGTGCACCAAATACCAAAGAAAGTACAAATATCAGGACATTTTCACATCAAAATGCATTGAGTACCAAATTCAACAAGTTTTGAACCCATCGAATACCAAGGTACCACTGTATATATATAAAAAGATTCTTGCTGGATTGATGAGATGAAATAGATTGTGGATGAGGAGGAAAAATACATATAAAAATCATACAAAAATGAAGACAAGAGAAAGATATTCTATAATATGTATAAAGATAAAAACTATAGTCCTAAAACCGTGGTTAAAGGAAGCACTGAATGTCTAAGATAGAGACAAAATAGCAGTTTGGAAAATTAGGAAGAAAAAAAGTTAGAAAATAGGTGAAAAATAAATTAGCCAAATGTTTAGACTGGCTGTAGCATTTTTGTCCACCTAACAAGACCTTCTCAAGGATCCAAGATAGGCAGATATTTTTGTTAAAAGTGTTAAAGGTGTTGTTGTCACAGAATATAGGCTGTTCTAAGTAAAGCTGTCTTTTACAATTAACTGATGGTAGTTTTGTCAATGTCAATGGTGTTCAAGGAGTATTCCAGTTGCTTTGGAATTGCCTCCAAAGCTCATTACCATTAGTACAAATTTTGCTTTCTTTTGCCACAGTCATTCTACTACTATTTGCAGGTCTTTGTATTGTGTGATTTTTTTCCCCTAGTTCTTTCTCTTCTCTTCTATTTTCTCAAGTTGTTTTTGCAACATCTATTATTCAGACTTATTTGTCTTTCTTATCGACAATTGTTAAGTCTTGAGTGTTATACGGCAGGTGCTCACCTGTTTGAATTTTTTAAATGCCAGGGCAATTTAGCATCTTCATTTTCCATTACTTTGTCTATTTTATGGTCCCACCAGTTCTTGCTTTTAGGCAAATGGTATTTCTTGCACAACTTCCAATGCACTATTGTCATGCCATTATTTGTAAGCCTGTGCAATCTTCTTGCAGTAGCTAACTAAGTGATCCACTGTTTCTTCAGTTTCTTTGAAGAGGCAGTATTTGCTGTCTGTTGCTGTCTTCTCAGTTCTGACTTTGTATGTATTTGTTCTTAAGGTTTGATCTTCTGCAGCCAGAATTAGTGCCCCTGTCCTTTTCTTCAGCTTTCCATTGCTCTTAGCCATTGCCAGGTCTTGTTGTTATCTGTTTTGCCTGCTATTTTTTTTAATGTACTGGCCACATCATATTTTGCCTTTCCATGTCTGTTTTCTATTCTTCATTTAGTCTTTCTTGTGGGTGCTTCCAGTACCCAGTAAGCCTTCTTTATTGTTCTCAGATAGTCTTCCAATGCCCTTTTTTCTTCTTCAACTGTCTGGTATATTTGAACATACCACAGCCACCTATTTTCCTTGCATTGATTATTTTTCTGTTCTTCCTATCCAGGGCCTTTAGTTCTGTTTGAGTCCAGACCGGTATTCCATCTGTGTATCTAATGACTGGAACTTTCCAGGTGTTAATTGCCTTAATGGCATTTCCTCCATTGGGTTTGGATTTTAAGATCTTCAGTCTCATGATGTATGTACTTCTAACCCTCTTCTTAACTTCAATCTGCTTCATGTGGTCATTCTGAGGGATACCCGGGTATTTGTAATGATCTTAATCGAGACTCTTAATGTTATTTCCATAGGTCATTTTGATTCCTTCAATTTTCACAATTTTTCCCCTGTTGATGGTGAGGATGGCACATTTGTCCAGTCCAAAATCCATCACAACATCTTGGCTGAAGTTATCTTGGCTCAATTCTGAAGATATATGGAAAAACACAATCTTTATCATTGTTATCATTTTAACTTGTATGCCACCCAACTTTCAACAATTAAAGAAATTACAATGAAATTAATAAATTATAAAAGTCAAAAATAAAAATGGGCAAGAGCGATGGAATATCAGCATGAGTATAAAGTCAGGAATGTAACTCTAATGGTATTCAAACTATGTATAGATGGGCTGAATTGTATAAAAGAAACGTGGTTCAAACCTATCATGTTAAAACTATGTCTAAGTAGCTTTGATAAAATGTTAATAACCTTTTAAACCATTCAAGTACCACATCCTAATATTACTCCTTATCTGAATGCTGTAGATTTACCAATATTTCCATCAATATTGTATACACATCCACAAGAGAGAGTAAAATTCTTGCACTCCAAAAAGCAAACTTGCATTTTCAAACTTCAATTTCTTCCAACTATTAATATCCATTCACAACAGTCAGGATGGAAATAAAAAGCACTTCATTATAACATTGTAACACATTTATGTAGGTGTCATAATCCATGAATTTAAACAGAAGTTTGGATCACTTCCAGTTTAATGTTCTGAAGTTAAAGTTTGCAGCTGGTAACTTCCAGCATAATGTGTTAGATGCATCTCCTAAAGCTGTGATGCTTTCATCAGAAAGCATCATTTAAGCGGTTTAAGGTCTGAGGGCAAAACATCAGAATCACTTTATGTGGACACAGCAACATAGCTAGCTTCATAAATTTTGTTGCAGAGAGCAATAATCAATACTTCATGTTTAATGATGCAAAACTGAAATTAGTATAGATTTTATGCCTTCTGCTCTTCCAAATTATACAAACTTTAGTAGCACTTTCTGTAGTTGCTCTATTACCATTTTCCATAAATAACAGGCCAATAATATTTAAATGAATGATTGAATGGCACCTAAAACGTTACAGACTACTTTTTAAAAAAGAAAAAAAAACTTTTTGTTAAGTATTTAGCCTTAGGTTTATATAAAATAATGTCAAACACATAAACAAAATGATTTATGGGAGTCTTGCAAGTTTTGTTACCCTTAGCCATATAAAAAGGCAATTGTAAATTGTTTCCACATTCTAAATTACCTTATGTTGCTTTGGGATATACTGAAAACAAAATTGACCCCTAGAGTGCTTTGGAAAATAGAAAGCATTACTTTTAGATTCAAGCATCCTATTGGAAGAATTTTTTCAGGAAAATGTGGGGAGTTATCTCAGTTTACACATGCAAGAAAAAAAGGAGGAATAGATTTTTGAAGAAGGTTGGAATGAAAGATGAATGCGATGACAGGATTTTTTCCCCAAGTTGCTGTTAAATGGGTTGAGAATGCTATGTGTTTAAAATATAACATTTCAACTGTTTTACTGCAAAATGAGTAAAATGGGCATGAGTTCAGAAAATAAGAAATAGTTGGAAAAAATTCTACACATTCTGACTGACCTACACAAAAGTTATTGTTATAATACTGATCAGCTCTCTGGAGCAATTGTAGAACAAAAATGGCATTATTAATACATCTGTAATGGACTGCAATGTTATTGCCATTTTTTAAAATATTGAGTAAGAACTAAAATATATTAAAATACTGAGGACTTATTTTCATAATTACTTTTGGGAAGAAAGTTTCAAAGTTTAATAAAATGTTTGAAGGAATACTGTTCTTCAACCCTCTCTATTAGTTTTGTATTCAAATATTATACAAAATACCAACCCAGATGGTTAGAGTCTTCCATCTATCTGAAAATAATGATTATGAGTTCAAGCTAATGTAGTCAATTGGAGAGTAATATTTACTAAATTAAGCTAATATTTTAATATCTGCTGTTTGTTTCTCTGCAGGAAGAACTCAAAAGACTACAGCATACCTTGGAGCAAGTTAGTGATGGAAAATATTTACTTGAAAAGTAAGTACATTTTTAGATTTCCGTATTAAAGTCCTGCACAAGTTTTAATTAACCTTTGCTTAGATTAAGGAAGAATTTAATCAACTACAGTCTGAATAAGTGTCAACATCTAATTTGTAGAATAAGATAGAATTTAATTTAGTTTCATGTAAGTTTAATTTTTAGTCCAACCCCCTTGAGCAGAAGAAGACCTCCAAGGTCGCTTTCAGCTCTATTCAGATTCTGATATAAACTTACTTCCTTGATGTCACATATTTACTTACATGCAAAACAAGAACTGTAAATCCCTCCGTCAATGAATCAATCAATCAATCATCAATCAATCAATCAATCAATCAATCAATCAATCTACTTGTCTATGACAGAAGTGTATACTGTAGATAGATTCCTGTCCCAATGCAATCTAAAAATTAAGAAAATGAGAACTTGGGGAAAAGAGGAGAAGCATTTGTGGCTATTTCAATAATACCAATAAGGAACAAAAAAGGTGATTGTGCCAGTGGCTTCAGGGGAAAAGAGGTTTTAGGGAAGGATTTGTTGAATTTTAAGGAGAAAGGTATCCTGCATCCGCTGTGGATGGCATAAGGGAAAATAAAAATGAAAAGTTTTTTATTTATTTTTTTGAAGGAATTGGAGATCTTTAGATGATGGTAAATCATAAAACGAACATCGGTAATAGATGAACAGGCGAATATAAAAAGCCTAAAAATTGTGAGAAGGTGCAAAGCTTTCGTGATAGAGACAACTCGATTAGGGAACAGGGAGTCAAAGTAAGGATTTAGGAACATCACCAGTTTGGAAGTGATTCACAAATTGAATTAAGGGTGCCCTATTGCTAGAGGCCTTTATATAGTTCCCAGAATCCCTAGAGCACTGTTTGCTAAGAATGTCATTTTAATGGCAGTGCTGGAGGCACTTCATATACAGATATCATCAGTTTAGCAATCATATGTTATACATAGTCCAAACCATCCTCATTAAAGCAGTAGTGTTAAATAAGTTAAAACAAAAGGTCCATGTCATTGGAAGACTGGCAAATTAGTTTGCTCTTATTTGTGATTTTTGGGGGGGAGACTAATATTTTGTGCTGAGGAAAGCTATTTTAAAGTAAGCAGGTTCAACATGTTTTGTTTCAAAGTGGATAAGAATGAATAGATTATACTGAAGAACTTCTTTTCTTAACAGCCATCAGCTTGCTATGGACATGGACATGGAGAATAATATTGAGAAATATCATATCAATTTACAGCCCTTGGAATCAAAAGTGAAAGTGTAAGTGACCTAAAATAATTTGACAATTACAATATTACTTCACCTCAGGGGATCTTGTTGGCCTGGCCGATTGACTTCAGTGTATCAGTGCCTTCGTTGTTATTTAAATATAAGGTAAACAAAAAAATGACAAGGAGAGCAGATCAGGGCCCATTCAGATTCCATAAACTAACAGTTCTGCATGATAATGCAATGTGCAATTTAGGAAGAGATTTTAGTGTGGCTCATTGATTTTGGAACAAAGAAAAAACACTGAAAGAGTCAGGATGGGCCTGTCTAAGACGTGGCAATATGACATAGCCATTGTCTTGCATTTTAATCACAGGGATACTGATCATATAATATCAAAATATTTTTGTGATGTAGCTGTCGCACAAAAGATAAACTGTGAAGGAAAGAGAATCGTTTCATTTTTTTGACATTGTGGAGTTAGTTCACAATGTCCAAGGAGCAGAATACAGGATTTCCCTCTCTTCGATTCAATCCCCCCAGGTATTTTCTGAGGCATGTCTCAATACTTTTCAGCTGAGTTGGAGAGGGGCCAAAGGATAATCACATCAGTCTGTTGCAGAAAAACAACAACGTATCATTGGTGCAGTTTTCAGAGAGTTAGGAGCAGCTGTGGCTTCTTTGAAAATGTTCTCTCAATTGCAACAAGTATGTTATCATACAGAACAGTAGTATGTACCTGACCATTTCTACCTTCCTCTTGTTTTGATTTCATTTGGTCTTGCTTTAGGGCAATAGGTAAAGCCAGAAATAAATAAATCCTTTGACAACTTCACAACCAAATATAGGTGTCATATGCTTCCACCACTTCCTTGGAATTTATTTGCTTGTTTGGATATATTTTAGTCTTTATAATACTTTTGGTTATGGGTTTTTTTTGTGTGTCGGAAAGTCACTGTTATGTCACTGAAAATAAGAACTTCTGTAAGTCCTGGGATTTTTGTGCTGGGAAAGTAAGTTATTAACTTTTAAAAATTATGATCATCAGCAATTCAAACACTGTTCCAGAGATATATGGAGCAAACAACAACAACAACAACAACAACAACAACAACAATAATAATAATAATAATAATAATAATAATAGAATTGGAAGGGATCTTGGAGATCTTCTAGTCCAACCCTCTGCTCAGGCAGGAAACCCTATACCATATCAAACAAATGGCTGTCCAGTCTCTTCTTAAAAACTTCCAGTGTTGGAGCATTCACAGCTTCTGGGGGCAGGTTGTTCCACTGATTAATTGTTCTAACTGTCAGGAAGTTTCTCCTTAGTTCTAGGTTGCTTCTCTCTTTGATTAGTTTCCATTCATTGCTTCTTGTCCTGCCCTCAGGTGCTCTGGAGAATAGTTTGACTCCCTCTTCTTTGTGGCAACCCCTTAGACCCTGCAGGCTGGATGCTTCATGCCGAAACCATGCCCACCCCATTGTCGGCAATGGAAAAAAGCTTGTGATACATCGTGACACGTCACATGACATTGCGAGTTTGACACCCCTGCCTTAGATATTGGAGCACTGCTATCATGTCACTCCTAGTCCTTCTCTTCATTAAACTAGATATACCCAATTCCAGCAACCGTTCTTTATATGTTTTAGCCTCCAGTCCCCTGATCATCTATGTTGCTCTTCTCTGTATTCTTTTTAGAGCACGGGTGTCAAATTCGTTGCGACATATCGTGACTTTTTTTGCATTGCTGGCACTGGGGTGGGCGCGGCCTCCGTATGATGCAACCTGCCTGTGAGCCGGCAGTTTGACACTCCTTTTCTAGAGTCTAGACATCTTTTTTACATCATGGCGATTCCTTTTCTTTTTTTCGTGACTGAAAAGAGATATTGGTTCTGGAAATCACAGACTGTCTACTAAAAGAATCTTTTTACAATTCTTTTAGGATTAATTGCTCTGTCCATTTTTTTACCCTTTATTTGCAATGAAGAAGAAGCAGAGAAACGGCATAAGAATTTAAAGAACTACATTAGAATATCATACAGCTATTTTCTGGAAGTTCTCTTTAGACAAGTATTCAGTTGTAATGTAAAGAGCAATGTTTTGAATTAACTACTATACTTCTCACAAAGCTATTCAAAATCCAAAGCTTCTTTGATATTACACTGCCATCTGGTGTTTGTAGATATCCCACTCAGCATCTTAACAGTTCAGAATATAATACTTTTTTTAAAAAAAAAATGGAAGCTTCTTTCACAGAACAGCAAAAAGGGTAACAAGAATACTAGAAAAAATAGAAAACAAATATATTTTTATTTCTATTTTATATAACTGTATATGAAGAAATTCTGTCTAAAATCAAAACAGTTTGTTCTGCAGTGTTTGGAAAAAAAGCAAATTTTTGTCTGGCCAAGGCTGTAGAAAGGTATCGGAAGCAACAGTTGTGGTGCACCAATTGAAACATCATACAGATGTTTCTTGTTGAAAAGTTTATGAATCCACATTATTTTGTGCAAGATAAAAGTATCAATAGCTCCTAGTTGTGATGCATTCACGAAGGCTGAATGAAAAGTAATGCCCTCAGGATTATAGGTTGCAAAGATATAGCACTATGGACAAACTAAAAATGTTGACATCTTTAGCATTTGTTCTTTCACCTCAGTTGATGGGAAGTTGTAGTGATAAAAGATTCTGTTGCTATTTGTGAAATGAAACCCTCAAGTAAGTACACTTCAAGCAGTCTGTTGTGATTGAACTTTTGTCTGCCAAAGTAAAGAAATTGACCACCAAATATAGATTGTTTGTGGTGATGACTCTGATGATATGAGTTCTGAGAGCTAGGCCACAAACAGGGCCAAAAATGGTGAACTACAAAGGAATATGACAACAACCAATAAGTTTCATACGAGAAAGCTTGATGAACTGACAATCTACAATTTACTCAAAATGCATTTGAAACGGACACTGGGTCACATTATTTATATTGTTCAATACTGGTTGATTATGCAGGTTGGATGCCTTTTACTGTGATGATAGATAAAACTTTCAAGAATTGAAATTTGCCAATAATTTTTGTCATGCCAAAACAATGAAGGTGAGAAATTTCTTCACAGAATTGTGATAACCAATAAAATATTGGTTCATCTTTACGACCCAGAAATAAAGCCTCACACCATGGAATATTACCACAGTCCCTTGCAATCATCATTGTCATCATTATCATCATCATCATCATCAGGCTTCAGCATGAAAACTCATGGTTAGTTTTTGGGAATGCAGATGGTGTTATTCACATGGATTTCTTTGAATATGCCATCAGTATGAACTCAGTGCTACAAAACTTTGATTCAGAAGCACAAGAAGGACATTCCCCCCCCCCCCAAAGGACCATGTTAGACAGAAGGAAAAAGTGAACTTCAATCTCACCATCTTACCCATCCATTTGAAGAGGTGGTAAGGGCTGTCAAGACCTGATTAGTGACATAAAGTGTAGAGTTTTTTCACAACAACTTTAAGAAGCTTGTCCACTTGGACAGAAGTGTGTAGCAAACAGTAATGCTTATGTGGAGAGGTAAATACAGGTAACCAAAGAGCTAATTTCAAGGATTATTTTCTGGTTTCTTTTAATAAAAAATCTCTATAAAGTAAAGTTATAGAAATGGAAGCATTACTTTTCATTCAAACCACACATCTTTCTTGTTCTACCAATGGAATATGCCTCTGAATACCAGCTGTTGTTAGGGGAAAATGCTACACTCACATTTTGTTTTTCACAAGCATCTGCTGAAGTAGGTCGGCTTTTACTTTAATCCAGCGCATCAGTTTTTTCTATCTGTTCAGGTTAAGATTTTTTCTTTAATGCTTTATCAAAAAAGTGAATGGAAATGTTCATTAAATATCTTATCTGAAGTTAGCGGTAAGTGAATTTAGTAAGACTTTTGGGACTTTCTATGTAAGACTGCATATTTAATTTATATGATTAATTTTCCCACTGTGATATACTCTAAGAATATAATTTTAAACCCTGGACTTTGATTTTAAAATATATTCATTTATTTAAAATTGTGGAGAGAATACTTTGCTCCCTTGGCAGGTTCTCCTGATCATTTTACAAGCTAGGCTCATGAACTTTTGCCCCAGAGACTTGTTCTGATAAATTCCTCCTTCACTGGGGGAAACACCACCTAGGAATCATTATTGGATGAAGCTTTTTAGGGAAAAATATGTCTTTAATACAGCATTCAAAAGAGAAATTTTTAAGAAATGTATTTCCCATAGTGTGCAAAAAACTTGTTTCGGTTTTACAAGGGTTGCCTTTCAGAAATGCAGGAATATAAAATATATGCTCGTATTCATCCATCTTTCAAATTTCATATAGCATTCAAAGAGCATGGCGTGAATATCTCCAACGTCAAGATACACAGAGTCAGAACCATTTAGAAAAGCGCAGTCCTTCACCACCTTCCTTGTCATCTGGCAAAATGAGCAGCTCTATCAGTATGAACATCTTTTCGGATGACAGTACACCTGTGAGTACATTTATCCCTCCCAGTTTTAAACTTTTTTAAATGTCCAGTTCGGGCTCACCTCTCACAGTAGCTTTTATATTATGCTTCGGTTATTTGCTATATCTGCAGATTTTGCACACTTGACTTTTATATTCACACTTTACATTAGTGACCGCGGTCATGCAAAAGCAGAAATCCTGAAATATCAATGCAATATTTCTGCTGGGGGGGGGGTGAGGGGTAATAGCCCTATTTGTATTGTGACTATCAACATTTTTACAAACTAGGTCAAATGTTTAAGAAAGTCAATTCACAGAACATGCAATTTGTTTTCTTCAGTGATCAACTGCTCTGTCCATATTTTACTTTCACCATATATCAAAAAAGTAAAACATCTGTTATGGAAATTAAAAAACAAATATGAATGAAACCTTAAGTAGAAATTGGAACAGAACAGTATGACATGTCCCTTACTATGCTTTTCATGTTTAAAACTGTCTGCCCAGATTACAAGATGGCAATCAGCCTGACATAACTATTGTTTTCTTAAAATAGATTGCATTTTTTTCCACAAATGCATTTACAGTATCCCTAAGAAACTGCAATGTCAAATAATGGCTTGCATGGATAGAACAGAAATCAACTAGACCGATTGGGCCTTGTGAATAGAAGTAGCATTTCACTGATGCTGTTGGATCAACCTATCGAAATGAAGCCTACAATGCATGCATACTGTAGGTTACAAACATACATAATGGAGAAAACTGCTTTCTTTACATTCATGGCCAGATCTGATCCTGAATTTATACTCCAAACTGTCCTAATGATTTTATGCTTGACAAACTTGCTGATGTTTCACTTTTCAGTGAAATAGAGATATTTCAGAAGCAAATCACACTACATTAAAAACTACATAAAATTCATGCATAAATTAGTATTAATAGCATATCAATTAAAACTATTGTTTTAAAGCAGGGGGGTCAAATTCGCAATGTCACGTGACGTGTTGCGACGTATCGTGACTTTTCCCCATTGCCGGCAATGAGGTGGGCGTGGTTTTGCCATGATGCAAAACCACACCATGGGCCTGCAGTTTGACACCCCTGTTTTAAAGGATCCTTATATCTATATGTTTTCCAAAAATGAATTTAATTGCTATGTAATATTGTAAGATACAAATGTAAACATTAAGCTGATGGGATAATTACTGTAAGTCAATGACTGGATCCTGTTAAGAAACAGAAAGTAAGGGAAAGCACTGAATTTTCAAGCAAATCCTATATGTGAGATTTATTTCTGAAAAATATCCAGTGATATACATTTCATAGGGGATACGGTATCTACTTTTAGTGTGGTCTAGCATTTATTAAAGTATAAAAACATTTTGTGAATGGATTTAGCTGCAGTTGAAACTAGCTGAGTTATCTCATATCTTTTTAGGATCTGCTACTTATGAATGCTAACAGTAATTTGAACCTCTCTCCAAAGCATGCTCCTCTTTTAGGGATTATTCAGGGTGTTTAAAAAAAAGAGCAAAACGTTTAACCAGTTCAGAAAGAGGAAAGGAAACAATACTTTTGACTTGATTTGGCTTTGTGACTTTATTGCATTTATAGATTGCATGTCCCATAGATGGTTTTTTCAAGAGGCAACTGGACTTTCTTGTTTTTATTTGAAGATGATTCACTTCTCATCCAAGAAACTTCTTCAGCTTTGTCTAAATGGTGGGGAATGGAAGGATTTATATTCCTTGCAGACAGATGGTCATTTGATTCTTTTAGAGAGTTTTTGCCGCCATTTGGAGGTTTATCTGTGCCCTCAGGGTCACCTGAGTAGTGCAAATGGGTGTGGAGCCTTCTTGGAACTGCTGAAAAGACTGTGTTGTAGACTGGAGATACATAATGTTGTATCCCTCCCCCTCTGTTGAGAGAGAGAGCTGTTCAATTTTGACATAGATAGCCTCTTTGACCCTTCTTTCAAACCAGCAGTGACCTGGATGACTGAGAATCTCCATAGATATTTAGCTATGATACGTTGCATTGATTTTTAGCCAATATCTAAAAAAAAATGAGAGTGAAGGCAATATTTCCTGGTCATTATTTGGCATAATGATGTTATGTAGTCACATCTGATGACACTGCACAGTAAACATTCTCTCTCTCTCTCTCTCTCTCTCTCTCTCTCTCTCTCTCTCTCTCTCTCTCTCTCTCTCTCTCTCTCTCTCTCTCTCTCTCTCTCTCTCTCTCTCTCTCTCTCTCACATACACACACAAATACACACACAAAACACTCACTCACTCACTCACTGGTCCTGGTTATGTTAATGGAGATATCTCATTTCTTCCTCTGCTACAAGTAAATTACTATCTGGTATTCATCCAGTTTCAGATCAAAGAATTTGGAATTTACTGGATTGTAGAATTTGGCAAGTGTATTCTGCTATTTCTGGAATTTTTTTCTGGAAGTACACCGTGCCTCTTCTCCTGAGTTTCTTATATTCAGAGCTCTAAATCCATCTTAACTTCACATGTGCCAAAATTGGGAAAGAGAATGCAATTTTGTTACACAAAAGCTCTAAGACATATTTGACAAATATCTGGGAACTCCATCTAAGCTGAAATGGGAATGGTAATATATTCACAAAACTGGATGAAATGTAAGCAGGACACTTGTATATGAAATAGTGAGTATGTAATATATTTAATAAGCATCTCATATTTACCTTCCCACAGGAGAGAATATGTTAGCATTGGCCCTACTGCTATGAAGAATAATCTTAACCGTTTATCCATGCTAGTCTCCCTAGACGTGTTAGTTGCATGTGTTGATTCCATCTATAGTTCTTAAACAGTCTGCTTTGCTTTACTCTTGTTTAATCTTTTAATAGAATTATGTCTTGTTACTCTCAGTTACTGCCTTTCTCTCATTATTTCTTTAGGTTCAGTATATTACAAAAAGATTAACATTTTTTAAAAAATGAAATCACTGTTGCTTTTAAAAATGGAATTAATTGGAATGGTATGTGTCCGTGTATGCATGTATGTATACACACACACGTGTGTGTGTGTGTGTGTGTGTGTGTGTGTGTGTGTGTGTGTGTGTATATATATATATATATATATATATATATATATATATATATATATATATATATATATATATATATATATATATATATATGTAGGTCTTTGGATATTCGGGATATCCTTAATATCATTAAATATAAATATTTATAAATATATAAAATTCCACAAGAGGTCTCTCTTTTTCCACCATAGAAACAGACAGACTATAAAATAAAATAATAAGTTTCCATTTGGTAAAGGCCTGGCAAATTGTGTATAGGTTGGAAGTAAAGCATGGTTAGACCTGGGAGCCCAGGAATCCCAGGGCAATACGCTATCCTGGAGTCCAAAAAATATTTTCCAAAGTTCACTTCTACATTTGTTTCCAAGAAAAGAGACCTGCTGGAGTTAAGGAAAACTTTTCAGTTTGCGGTACTGATGATGAAGAAAGTTTCATCTCAGAGCTGTATCAACTAGAGTATTACCAGTGACTTTAGTAATATAAAGTATAGTTTTGCACATCATTAGCTTACATTTTGCAGTGGATTCCTGCATATTATTTTTATGAAGAAAAAGTATCTGATACTAATGAGCTAGAGATCAATGGCCATACAAGTCATTATTAAGACTTCCAAGTTTTCTTCTTGTTCATCCCATACTTTCATACAATCCATACCTATGTCAGACATTAATACAGAACTGGAAACATACAGTATCTGAATGCCCTGGTTGATAAATGTATTGTGTGATGTTGATTGCTTGGTGATTCAAGTTTCTTCTAAATAGGGTTGGAGTGTCTGTTTGCAGTTTTAGAAATACATTTGGAAAATTTAAATTATTTATGACTAATCCTTTTCTAGACCAGCATTTTTCAAAAAAAACAATGCAAATACTTGGAAATTTTCATTATATCAAAGAATATTCTGCACATTTTCCCCTTCTCGAATGTGGAGAATTTGGAGGTACTTGCAGTTCCAGATTTCATACTGTCGAACAATTTTATTGAAGGAAAGCTAGAGTTTTGCTAAATGTCTTTCCAACTTTTCCCTGTTTGTGTAGTGTTGCCTTCCCCTTTGTCATTTTAAGTCTCTATTTCTTCTGGTTGAACGTAATGGAGCAAAACACAAGCAGCAGATTTGCACTAATAAAAACTACTGTTATACTGGCCACTCTAGAGCAAAATTTCAAGTATGATCATGCTGCTCTTCGGCATCTTTATAATGTGCCATATTACAATCTGCATCTCAAAAACAGCTTTTTGGACCGCATGGAATCCAATTCAAAATCCTGCCTACTCTGTGCAATTGCTTCCATATTTGTTTGCATCCTGACCATAGTGGAGTGGTTTGAATTCACCAAAAAAGAAGAGCTCTGAAATATCTAATTGTGATGGACTATAGTGAAACTATAGTTACCCAGGGCAGAAAAGCACATTCCAGTAAAGAGCTTGAGACAAAAGGCAGCCCAGTCCAGAGCCGGATAGGAAACAGAAGAAGGAAGTTAGGATAGGGACTCCCTAGAATTTCCCAGGATATATCTGTTAGGCTGAGAAGATGTGGCAAGATTCTGTCTATTAGATGTAAGCATAGTAGTAACTGTGAGAGGGACCTCGGAGTCCTAGTGGACAATCACTTAAATATGAGCCAGCAGTGTGCTCAGCGGCCAAAAAAGCCAACACAGTGCTGGGCTGCATTAACAGAGGGATAGAATCAAGATCATGTGAAGTATTAATACCACTTTACAATGCCTTAGTAAGGCCACACTTGGAATACTGCATCCAGTTTTGGTCACCACGATGTAAAAAAAAAATGCTGAGACTTTAGAAAGAGTACAGAGAAGAACAACAAAGATGATTAGGGGACTGGAGGCTAAAACATATAAGGAACGGCTGCTGGAATTGGGTATGTCTAGTTTAACGAAGAGAAGGACGAGGGGGGACATGATAGCAGTGTTCCAATATCTCAGGGGCTGCCCCAAAGAAGAGGGAGTCAAGCTATTTTCCAAAGCGCCTGAAGGCAGGACAAGGAGCAACGGGTGGAAGCTAACCAAAGAGAGAAGCAACCTAGAACTAAGAAGAAACTTCCTGACAGTTAGAAAAATTAATCAATGGAATAACCTGCCTCCAGAAGCGGTGAATGCTCCAACACTGGAAGTTTTTAAGAAGAGACTGGACAGCCATTTGTCTGAAATGGTGTAGGGTTTCCTGCATGAGCAGGGGGTTGGACTCCATGACCTCCAAGGTCCCTTCCAACTTTATTATTATTATTATTATTATTATTATTATTATTATTATTATTATTATTATTATTATTATTATTATTATTATTATTATTATAGGAAAAGAACTTTGGCTGGAATATTTTATGTCATTATTGGACTTGTCCTGACAGTAATACTGTATAAGCAAATACATCTCTCCACCTATTTGTGTATTAGTGCATTAGGAAAGCTTTCTGTGTTTGTTATCATTATTAATTTTTTAAAGATGGATTTTATGATTAGTATAAACCCATACAGCTCGGTGAGATTTGATCCTAGCTTTCTGTGATCTGCTTCTTAACACTCTGTTGTAATGCACTGCTTCTGTCTCTGTGCTTTATAATTAATGTAAGTATGCATATTTACAGTTGAGTACCACTGTGGCAAACATCAGCAAAAAGAATGCTTAGTGGTTTCTTTAAAACCATCAAGCTCACCAGATAGCTTGTTTCCAATCTGGCCCTGGTCACATAATGCCAAATTAAAAAAAGAAATCACATCTCCAAAATAGTCAGGGAACATGTGGATCACCTCTTTCCTTTTACTCCCTTGAAACTGGTGATTTGATCTATTATTCAGAGTGTTGACTTTTGTGTTAGTCAGCCATATCACCGTTTTCATTTGGGTGATTTTATACCGGATTTTTAAAGGCTATTAGGAATTCATGAGCTGGGGAGAGCTACTAAAATTGAATTTCCCCCTAGCCAAAATGATGGGCCGACATGTAATCATTCATTTGCTCACTGATGCATTATCTAGAGTGATAGGGATGTTCCTTTTGGTGTGCTCTTTGCACAAAAAGAAAAAAAAGCAAGCAAGCAAGCAAGAGGTGATTTACTGTCTGTTTGAAGGTAAGCAGCTTTATAGAGAAAAGTTGATCTAACCCTATTCCTGTTGAGAGACTACAAAAAATACTGCGCTGCTGCTGCTGTTGTTTTTCTCCCACAAACCTCTCCTGCCTGATAAATCATTGATACAGTGACACAGTAGGGAGTTAAAACATGCTTTGGAGCCTCTACCTACATTCAGAGAAAATTAACATCATCTTTGCTGTATAAAGTAACAACGAGTAGCTTTAAACCTGGGGATTCATGTCATTGTTGAGAAACTCGGAAAATTCCCCTCATTTTAAATTTTTCTTCTCACCAAGCTCTGTTAAGGCAAAATGAAAAGACAAAAAGTTTCACTTGTTAACCAGGATCACAAATCCTGTGGTAAGTGGGAGTTCTTGTCAACATTTTATTATATATTGATAGGTTTATTCCATAAGTTCCCCCAAGTCCTGCTGTGCTGCCTCTTTGTGGTGGGGGTATGTTCCTAGGAGGGGTGAATGAAGAAGGTCAGGCATTGTATACCAAGAGTATATATTCCCAGCAGGGATACCCATGCATGAAGGTCATTCCAGCTGACCAGCTAAAGTAAGCAGAAACCTATCTTGGGCAGTAGCGATATAGGAAGATATCAGAGGCAGATGATCACTTTACTGACAATAACAAAGGCACAGACTCAAACTGTGCAGCAGAAGGCAATGGTAAACCACTCCTGTATTTTACTGAGAAAACCATATGGATAGAAACTATAAAATGATTGACATATAGTGCCAGATGATGGACCCTTCAGGTCAGTTGGCACTCAACAAGCCAGTGAGGGAGAGCTGAGGATTGTTCGTTGTTTATGACATGGCTACATTAAAATCTTTGGGATGTATAGTTGCTGGAAAAGAAAATCCAAAGCTGCAAAGATAGAATTATAGTAGATACATGGAATGTAAGAAGCATGAACAGAGGAAAGCTCAATACATAAAATTGAAATGAAACAATTACAAATTGATATCAAGTCAACATCATTGACTTGAGAACTGAACATTTTCAATCAGATGATCAAACAGTTTATCACTCAGGATAGGGGAAAAAAAGAGCCATGATGGTTTTATAGTTAGGAAAATATAGCAAGAAAAGTATTTGGCTACAATGCAATCTATGACCAAATAATATCATAATGCAGAATAGAATACAGAATAACAGAGTTGGGAAGGACCTTGGAGGTCTTCTAGTCCAATTCCCAGCTTAAGGAAGAGACTATATCAGGGGTAGGCAACCTTGTCTCTTTTATGACTCATGGACTTCAACTCCCAGAATTCCTGAGCCAGCGTTGCTGGCTCAGAAATTCTGGGAGTTGAAGTCCACGAATCGTAAAAGAGCCAAGGTTGCCTACCCCCGCTCTATACCATTCTGGCAAATAGCTGTCCAATCCCAGTAATGGAACACCCACAACTTTTGTAGGAAAGCCATTCCACTGGTTAATTGTCTCTAGTTGTCAGGAAATTTCTCCATAGCTCTAGGTTGGATATCTCCTTAATAGGTTTTCATCTGTCACTTCTTGTCTTGCCCGCAGGTGCTTTGGAGAATAGGTTGGCCCCATCTTCTCTGTAACAGCCTCTCAAATATCGGAAGACTTAGTCCTTCTCTTCATTAGACACATACTCTGTTCCTGCAGCCATTCATCATATGTTTTAGCAATTAGACTTCTTGGACATCTCATTAATATGACAATCATTCACGTTTATACTCCAACCACTGATGCAATAGAAGAGGAGGTTTTTAAAATCAAGTTCAATTTGAAATAAAGTGAACTTGCAAACAAGATGTGCTGCTTGTGTTTGGACATTGGATTCTCAATGTGGGAGTGATGAAAGAGAAAATATAGGCTTAGGAAACCATAATGAAACTGCAAAACTGTACTATAGAAATATTAAGATCCAAAATACCTGAAGAGATTTTCCTACTTACTAGAACCTCTGGTACTAAAAGATTAAATTAGATCAGCACTCTGGTAATTACCTAGTTGGGAGGCTACAGGATCTGTTGGATTATCAACACATATTGTATATGGCATGCAAAAGAAGGAGAAACAATAAAGATTCTAACTTTATTCGGAGCATTCGGAGGCTCCAGTTAGTCCAGAATGCAGCCGCGNTGTTGCGCGAGCTGCACTGGCTGCCGGTGGCTTTCCGGGTGCGCTTCAAGGTGTTGATTATCATCTTCAAAGCGCTCCATGGCATCGGACCTGGTTATCTCCGAGACCGCCTTCTGCCTCAGATTACCTCTCATCGGCCGATACGCTCCCACAGAGAGGGTCTCCTCAGGGTGCCGTCAGCCAGACAGTGCCGGCTGGCAACCCCCAGGGGGAGGGCCTTCTCGGTTGGAGCCCCCACCCTATGAAACGAACTACCCCCAGAGATCCGGGTGATTCCGGATCTCCCCTCCTTCCGCCGCGCCCTCAAGACATGGCTATTTAAGCTAGCAGGACTGGCCTAAGGGTTATCTTAATTTGGTTTTAAAATAATTTAAAAAAAAAAGAAAAGGCCAATAATTTAATATTCTATTTTAATTACATTTTAAAATTAGTATTTTTGTATTATGTACCTGTTTTAGATGGCTGTAAGCCGCCCTGAGTCCGCTGGGAGAAGGGCGGGGTAGAAATTTAATAAATAAATAAATAAATAAATAAATAACTAAGCTATGCCAACAAAACTGCAGGATGACATAGTGACCAACAGATTGGAAGAGGTTATCTACATTTCAATACCAAAAAAGGAGACTTAATAGAGTGTGCACACTATGTACAGTATCTTTAGTTTCAGAGCTAGCAAAAATGCATACAATCATTCAATGCAATTAGAACTTTAGATGGCTCCACTTTATTTTTTGTAATATAACCACCCTTGATATTCTATTTAAAAACCAAATATAACCCTTGGGCCAACAATGATGCACATCTGAATATGGAGATAATTCCTGTTTGCTTTATAAGCTCTATTCGGGTATTGAAAAAAATTATGAGTATTCCTGTCAAAAATTAGGACAAATCATGTCAGCATTTGCAAAATAATATGAAAAAAGAGGAATATTCCCTTTATGTATCTTGATTACTGCATGCTATAGAAAATATTTTGGGTTAAGAATTTGTAAAATTAAGGATAATTGTTTTTGTAAGGATAATCAGAAAGTAGCCAGATTTCATTTAAATTTCATGATGTTGAATAAGCATGCCTGCTCATATGGAATAATCATTCTTTGTGTTTGCCATGGCTTCAGATGACACACACTTATATGTCATGCTATGGAAAAGCAACAAAGCATAGCTTTTCTTTCTTAGAACTGAACAGTAGATTAGATTGCCAGTAGATTATGACACTGGAGCACTTCAGACCAGGCTGAAATGTGACAGGTTGATAAAACTTGTAGACAATCTAGTGTATTGCTGTTGCTGTTGGTCACAGATAAAATATTTTCTATTGAAGAAATATGTTGATAGATAGATTCTCCTGAATTTCATAAAGGTATATGATGGAATGTATTACAGCAATAAATTGGGTGCTCTTAATGTGTCTTATAAAGCTGTAAATTTGGAATACAGCAAAACTTCCAAATGGGAATTTTTAGATCCTTTCAGTACCATGGATAGTACCAGACAATACAGTTTTACATGGGAAGATAACCTGTTACAAACATTTTGGTGCTGTAATATTTCATTATTTAAAAACTTTGTTCACAATGTGTATATAATTTAGAATCTGATGCTTATCCACACAATTTATAATAATCAACAGAATGTTTGTGACTTTGGGTTAATCTTCCTTCAATCTGCTTTGTTTGCTATTTTCAGTACAATTTTTTTGTATACAACGTAATTGTAAATAATTTACAAAATATAATGTTTCCATAATAATATGATTAGTGTAATCATATTGAAAAACTAGTGGCTATTTAATTAAACAGGTCACATGATTGATCATTCTTTGAAGTGTTGCAGGATACAGTGTGTTGTTTTTTTAAGTCATCTCAGCAATTCTGTATTTCTTGTCCTTCCAGGTTTAGTGCCTTTATACACTAACTAGGTTGGCTATTTTTATTCTACTTCTTCTTGGATTTTTCTTTTGTATACATTGAATTAAAAATATGGCATTTTTGTGTGATCTGCCACAACATTTCATAGATTCTTTAGAGGATCCACTTTTGTCAATATTTTGGTATTTCAGGGTCTTCCAATATTCTGCTAACCTGGTGTTAAGTGCTTGTCCTGGTTCTCCTGTGCATATGTTATTGATATGATAATTAGGTGGCCATTGAAGCCTGGCTCCCAGGATCCCTTCTAATCACATCCTTATAAAATAAGTTGCATGATTTTTCATCATTTTGAGATGGGAAGCATGAAAAAAATATAGCTACATACTTAATTAAGTTAAATTAAAATACATATTCCTTGTATATGATTCAGCCAGTGTGTTTCATTGCCGCCCCCCCAAAAAAACATTAAGTGCAGTTCTGGCCATTAAAAAAATTGATTATCCCTGTCTTAAACCATCTTTCACATTATTTTGATTTGGTGACCTCCTATGCAGCACAGATTTTGATTTGGTGACCTCCTATGCAGCACAGAATATGTAGCACTATGGGTAAAAATCTCTTGCCCAAAGATTACTGAAAATGGGGTTTGCTATTTGAAGCTGAATTTTTGACATTAAGTTTATGCATTGAATTTATCTTCCTTTTACAGACAGGAGGAGATAAAATTTGATATAATACTGAAGAACCAGCTGTTTTGTTAGTAGGTTTTTCATGTTATCAGAAGATAACAGAACTATTTGGAATTTATTTCACTTCTGGACCTTTTGAGATGCAGAAAAGAATTGTAGTTGGGGTGGGTAGGTGAAGCCTGCAAGAAAATAGCATATGATGTCTCTTATGGACCCTTCCTAATTGTATTCACATATCCCAAACTCTTTTGACTTCATGGTCTGTGTCCAAATGAAGGTGAAGAAACTGAATTCAATTTCACACATGGTAAAACTGACAGATATTGGTTGACCAATCTGGTTGTTGAGGCAGAGTTTTAAAGTCTTGTTAAAGGTAGAAGAAATCTTGGGCAAGGTAGTTATTAGTGACTTTCCTTTTCAATACTAGAACTTATATTAATCCCTGGGAATTTCCAATTTGTTTCAGTTTTACATTTTTATATGCTGAATAAAGCATGAATTAACAACTGCCTATTTTAAATGATTCATCACAGCTGGAATAGAAGATCTTATTCATAGAATCACCTGCTTTCTGAGGTTTATGTGTGGCTTGCAGATATGTAGTATAATTATGACTAATATTTCTATATTATTAATTATTCTAACATCCACTTTATACAATACCTGACCACAGGATTTACAGAAATGATATTTTCATAAGTAGATACATCATCACTAAGCATAATAACAAATAGGTTTGTAACAAAACTGCCCTCCCCCCATATGAATTTAGGATAAATGGAAATAGAAAAACTTTGAGAACCTGATGTGATAAATAGTATCATGGAATGTGAGGCCATGTGAAAAAGAGTAGCCAAAGATAGGCCACTGGTTTAGGTTTCTTGCACATAATGGTCTTCTGAAAGAGAGCATGCCACCTAGGAATAGTCCCAAACACAATAAGAATATATGGAAAAATGCTATTTCATATCAGCTTTCATATCCTTGATTCGTAACTATAGTAATAATAATCTGCTGATTGAATTTTAATAATGCCTTTTATTTAATCCAGCTTTGTTTTTTTGATTCCTCATTGAACTTTTTCAAAGTTCAGCAAGTCAAAGGTTGGAATGCTTCAAAATGTTACTGAGCTTATCCTTGATCTGTGGTGTATTGATTGTTCGCTTTTTTATGAGATGGTTTGGCAGCTATTTAATGAATGCATCCTATGCTCTTTTAATTATTTGTTTTATAACTTTGATTGCATCTGAAATAGTCTGAGATAAGACTATAAGACTTGGGATGGAGCACTAATTAATGTAGGCAATTTGCACAGATCAACAAACAATACTGCAATTTTGTGCCTAAACTAGGACATGCAAATTGACATCCGCCTTTTTTTCTTAAATTCTTTTTAGCAGGGACATAAAATCTTTGCACAAATAAAAGTTACTTCTACTTTTACCTTCTTTATTCAAGAGGAATGCTAGATTAAAATTAGAAAAAGAAACCTCTCCTGTATGCTACTAAAGAGTGCAAAGACATCTGCTATAAGCATCATAGGACATAGAGCATAGAATAATAGAGTTGGAAGGGACCTTGGAGTCTAACTCCCTGCTCAAGCAAGAAACCCTATACCATTACAGATAAATGGTTGTCCAGTCTCTTTTGAAAGCCTCCAGTGATGGAGCATCTACAACTTCTGAATGCAAGCTATTCCATTGGTTGATTGCTCTCACCAGTAGAAAATTTCTCCTTAGTTCTAGGTTGCTTTTCTCTTTGATTAGTTTCTGTCCATTGTTTCTTGTCTTGCCTTCAGGTGCTTTGGAAAATAATTTGAGCCCCTTGTCTTTGTAGGAACCCCTCAAATATTGGAATATTGCTATCATGTCTCTCTTAGTCCTTCTTTTCATTAAATTAGACCTACCCAATTCCTGTAACAGTTCTTCATATGTTTTAGTTCCCAGCCTCCTAATAATTCTTGTTGTTCTTCTCTGCACTCTTTTCAGAGTCTCTACATCTTTTTTATATTGTGGTGACCAAAACTGGATGCAGTATTCCAAGTGTGGCCTTACTAAGGTTTTGTAAGCGATACTAGAACTTCATGTTATATTGAGTCTATTAATGCAGTCTATGATTGGCTTTTTTGGCTGCTGCTGCACAATATTAGCTCATATGTAAGTGGCTCATATTTACATTTTTGACTGCTGTCTTGTTTATTTTTGAAACCATTATACTGAGGAAATCAAGATATGCAAAGGACTATATGCACGTCCAAGTAAAACAACAGCTTTTAAACCGCTTTTTTAATTAAATAATCTTACACAAATGTATTAATGATTGTCTGGCACTGAAAACAAATCAGAAGAGTGAACTAGCCACTAAAAAGTTACAATGTTCTCCTGATGTATTTTTCCCAATAAAGAAATACTGTTTCCATCATTGAGTCTTCATAACTGAGACTGAATGTTTATTAGCACACAGTTCTATTTTAATTTTAAAAAAAAAAGCTTCCTTCTAATTATATTAGTTGCCATATCAACATTGCAAGGAGATTGCATCATTTTTGTGTTGCCTCTTATGCAAAGCACATTGCATATCCCCAAATCCAGTCTGTTCAAATTTCCTATCAAAAGAGTCAGATATCTATTTTGGTATTTATAAGCATCTTAGGGGAAAAATTATAACCTTGAGAAATGAAATGTGTGAAAAGGAATATTCCACTGTGACTGTCTGTCTGTCTGTCTGTCTGTCTGTCTGTCTGTCTGTCTGTCTGTCTGTCTGTCTGTCTGTCTGTCTGTCTGTCTGTCTGTCTGTCTGTCTGTCTGTCTGTCTGTCTATCTATCTATCTATCTATCTATTTATCCTCTATTTTATTAAGAATTTAAAATAACAGTTTAATTGTTCTTTTAATTGCTGGCTAATTCCCACTTATTCCAAAGAAAGTTGTTTTTAAAAAAATGAATGGAATGTTTTGTGTAATGTAAAATTGTATGCACAAGTAAAATGTCTTGTTGCTTTTTCTGCTAGAGGATTGTCTCAGGGATTTATACATAATTAATTCATATTTTATAAAAACATAATTATTTTTAAAGAGCTTTATACCTAGTCAAAGATATAAGCATTAGAATATATGACTAAGAGTATTATTTACTTGGTCTGTACAGGGACTTAGTTCCAAGGGCAATAGTTTTGAGTCATTTGTAGGTGTGCATGTAGCATTTTTGGATAACACTTTCAAGCAGCAGCACTTTTTCTAGGAATCTTTTCCTGGAAAAACAATGCAATTGATTTCAATGATAGGTATCCATGCACATTCTAAATATTATTATGCTCTTGAATGTGGATCCTTATGTAGCCTTTTTACTTACCTATATTCTTAATATGACTAACACCACATAAGAATCTATAAGAGAATAGGCTTAAAATAGCCCAAGTCAAGATGCATTAGAATAAATATATGTAATCACTGGTGATTGGATTAAGTGCTGCTGATTTTAATAGGTTTACTTTAAAAATATTTAAACTCCAATTCAAGCTTCGTATTCCTTAATATACTAAAACAGATGCTGTGTTGTAACATTCTGTGACCAGCACATCCTTTTCATTTATCAATTACATCCCCAGACGATTCACAATTCATACTAAATTGTGTATGACCTTTATAATATGCTATTTGAAATTATGAAGGATTCATCTGTTTGTAATGAGGTCATTATATAGCCCATCATTCTGTTCACTAGATGGAATACAAGAATCTACAAAGCAATAATTATGTCACCCTGTTATTCATCTTCCTAAATAAGTGACCTAAGTAAGAATCTTATTTACTAGTTGAGTTTTCATTGACCTTTATTCACACAGATGTATACATTTAATTTGGATCACAGAACAAAATAACATGGCAGACACAAATCTGAGGAAATACAAGATACATTCATTATCCCTGTAGAGCCCCAGTATAGATTCTCTTTTGTTCTTCAGTTTATTCCCTCAGTGGGCTGAATTATAGCAATGCATTTTGAGCATATTTGTGAACTAGTATCCCCATGGGCGATATGCATATAATATCTCTATGGCTCCTTAGTATGTTCTTACAATCAATTGCATTGTATCAACATTTTTGTCATATTGGGGCATATAGAAAATATTCCATTCTGAAATAAAAAGATATACAGTAAAAGAAAAATATTTTGCAGTTAACATGCGCTATTCCTTAGCAATACCTATTCAGTATTATCATTCCGGGATTATGTATTCATTTCCAATTCTGTACAGTATTTTGTTCAAATGTTACATTTAAATCTCTTGGTCTCTAGGAAAGAATTCATATTTATTCATCAGATCTGATAGAAAATGAATATAGGTTTGTTCTTTTGTTATCCCCAGGAACCTTAACCTGTATTTTTAGCAATAGCAGAATCAAGGAAAACTATAACCACTGATAGAGTCAGAGTCAGCCTACCTTCCTTAATCATANGTGATGCTCCAGGTACGGCCCTCCCCCCTTACCTTCCGTTCCCTGCGGCGCTGCGTGTCGAGGCCGGGACGGAATACCCCGGGCCGCCGCAGCCAAGCGCGAGGGGGAACGCCAGACGCCTCGCGCGAAGGGGGGAGGCCTGGCGACGCTGCACCCTGACGGGCGCTCACCGACAGGGCTAGGGAGGCCAAGACGGCCAGGGAGGAACAGCCAAAATGCCCCCTCGGCCTATAAGCGGGTCACCAATTTTTCCCAGTTCTTTGTGGGAAAATCGGTCCCTCGGCTTATATTCGGGTCGACCTATACTCGAGTATATACGGTAACAGTTTAATTGTTCTTTTAATTGCTGGCTAATTCCCACTTATTCCAAAGAAAGTTGTTTTTAAAAAAATGAATGGAATGGTTTGTGTAATGTAAAATTGTATGCACAAGTAAAATGTCTTGTTGCTTTTTCTGCTAGAGGATTGTCTCAGGGATTTATACATAATTAATTCATATTTTATAAAAACAATTATTTTTAAAGAGCTTTATACCTAGTCAAAGATATAAGCATTAGAATATATGACTAAGAGTATTATTTACTTGGTCTGTACAGGGACTTAGTTCCAAGGGCAATAGTTTTGAGTCATTTGTAGGTGTGCATGTAGCATTTTTGGATAACACTTTCAAGCAGCAGCACTTTTTCTAGGATTCTTTTCCTGGAAAAACAATGCAATTGATTTCAATGATAGGTATCCATGCACATTCTAAATATTATTATGCTCTTGAATGTGGATCCTTATGTAGCCTTTTTACTTACCTATATTCTTAATATGACTAACACCACATAAGAATCTATAAGAGAATAGGCTTAAAATAGCCCAAGTCAAGATGCATTAGAATAAATATATTTAATCACTGGTGATTGGATTAAGTGCTGCTGATTTTAATAGGTTTACTTTAAAAATATTTAAACTCCAATTCAAGCTCCGTATTCCTTAATATACTAAAACAGATGCTGTGTTGTAACATTCTGTGACCAGCACATCCTTTTCATTTATCAATTACATCCCCAGACGATTCACAATTCATACTAAATTGTGTATGACCTTTATAATATGCTATTTGAAATTATGAAGGATTCATCTGTTTGTAATGAGGTCATTATATAGCCCATCATTCTGTTCACTAGATGGAATACAAGAATCTACAAAGCAATAATTATGTCACCCTGTTATTCATCTTCCTAAATAAGTGACCTAAGTAAGAATCTTATTTACTAGTTGAGTTTTCATTGACCTTTGTTCACACAGATGTATACATTTAATTTGGATCACAGAACAAAATAACATGGCAGACACAAATCTGAGGAAATACAAGATACATTCATTATCCCTGTAGAGCCCCAGTATAGATTCTCTTTTGTTCTTCAGTTTATTCCCTCAGTGGGCTGAATTATAGCAATGCATTTTGAGCATATTTGTGAACTAGTATCCCCATGCATATGCATATAATATCTCTATGGTTTGCATTGTATCAACATTTTTGTCATATTGGGGCATATAGAAAATATTCCATTCTGAAATAAAAAGATATACAGTACAAGAAAAATATTTTGCAGTTAACATGTGCTATTCCTTAGCAATACCTATTCAGTATTATCATTCCGGGATTATGTATTCATTTCCAATTCTGTACAGTGTTTTGTTCAAATGTTACATTTAAATCTCTTGGTCTCTAGGAAAGAATTCATATTTATTCATCAGATCTGATAGAAAATGAATATAGGTTTGTTCTTTTGTTATCCCCAGGAACCTTAACCTGTATTTTTAGCAATAGCAGAATCAAGGAAAACTATAACCACTGATAGAGTCAGAGTCAGCCTACCTTCCTTAATCATATGTGATCAGAATGATCTATTCCACGGATTCCAGAGATACAATAATCTGGTACATTAATCTGGATTTGAAAAGAAAAAAGTGATTCAGAGTACATATGACGTCTGTGCTGCATCTGTCAACAACTCCTAAAAATATCAATGTGTATGTATTTGTGTGGTATTTCTCTTCTTGGAATCTGGATTACTATATATTCTTTCAATACAAGATTTAACCATTAACTATTAATAGCCATAGACCTACCTAACATGTAGTAAAAGCAGGCACCAGGGCCTGGATGATTTCCATGGAGCTTATATATTATCTCCATCTCTTCTAAGGAACAACAGAGGTGTATTGATGGTTCAGAAACACCAAATTGTCTGGATGTAGTTTGTAGACACCAAGAATATTAACTGTTCAATGCTGGCTAAAATGGTTATCAGTTTTGGAGTGGGGAATCAATATCCTTTAAAATCTTAAAAGACTAATTAGCTGAAGATTAGCCAATACCCATGAAACTGACTAAGTCCTGACATTGGCCATGGAGGCTCTGCAAAGTTACCAGTGATTAACACAGGGCCATTTCATGGATCTTTCATGCTTTCCATGGCATGGACTCCCATGGGGCATTCTGCAAAGTTCTGTCTTTGGGACTTTAAATAGGAATGAAAAACTTAGGTATTCTAATCTACTTTTATTTAAATTGTCTGAAAGTTTTCCAGCTTTGCTTTTTTTTTTTTGCTTTTTTTTTGGGGGGGTGGTATTGGGAGGTTTGATTGTTGTTCTATGTGCTGACTGTCAGAGAGTGTATATAATTTCAGAGTATTTGACTGAATGATAGAGTACAAATAGCATCCCAGTTTGTTTAAAAGAAAAATTCAGATGTCTGATCAAGATAAGAAAAGTAGTGGTTTACAGCCAGATAATTCCCTTACCATCCATGGTTTATACTGTTCTTCCTCCCTTCTGTTTTATGGATTGGATGCTGCAGCTAATATTTTAATCTTGTTGTCTGAATTCCAACTTTCAGCCTTATAAGCATTATGCATATGATACAAATGGAATGATACAAACAGAACAGCTATGCAGTACTCAATATTAGCCTTATTAGCTCTTAATTCTAGAGTTAAGAAAGGGCTTGAAGGGAATAGTGGTAGCTTGCTATCTGCTAGCTTCCCTGTGGCGAGTGAATCTTTGATCTTTTGGTCTTCTGTTCACTTCTGCATTGGTTTATTATTGTCATATGGAGTAGTTGCTGCTGCTTCTTCTTGTTCCATCAGATTACCAAGTTCTGATTGTTCTAATTCGGAAGGGAAGGGAAGGGAAGGGAAGGGGAGGGGCGGAGCGGAGAGGAGAGGAGAGGAGAGGAGAAGAAAGGAAAGGAAAGGAAAGGAAAGGAAAGGAAAGGAAAGGAAAGGAAAGGAAAATTTGCTTGGCGTGTTGGACAGGTTCTACAACACTTCATCCCGTTACTTTGCCAGTTTCTAGGTCAAGCCCAACCAATTATTCTCCAATTTCAGTTCAGGTGATTTGAATTTTCCAGCTAGAGGAGACATTTCCTTGTCCTCCAACTGCTAGAATTCAGCTTGTTCCTGAGCCACAACAAATACAGAAGAATTTCATGGAATTTCATGTATTCTGTGAATACTCATATTTATTCCTTTATGGATACATAAATACACACATACAATTTATAAATTTAATTTAATTTAATTGGTTTAGGAGGTACCCAACAATATTAGTAAGAAAAAATAAGATAAATAAAGAACAATTTAAAAATCATTCATATAAATGTCTTATAAGCAGTGTTCTCTGGGTGCTTGTAAGATTATCGAAACTGTAATTCAACAATAAAATAATACAAATAAAACCACAGCTAATAAATCAGAAAGGACACCTTAAAACAGACAAGAAAGAAAAATAATTTTCTATACAATTATCTTCAATGACCAAAATAGAAATTTAACATCTGTCAAGGTTACGACTGATGAACCCAACCAAGCAAACACCTTCGAGACATTCCGATCTCTTAATGTAAAACTTTATTGAGTACATCATTTCAGCACTGATGAAAGCAAAACCAGCTCTGGCAAGACCTCTCCCAAACCCATATAGTAAAAGCATTGAATTCTCCCACCTCCCTCTGGTACAGGTAACATTGCCCAATCAAGTGGGAAAATATTGTTATGAGAAAGCATCTCTTGGTCTGGCCAGACACCTAGTGTAATGTCATGGTCTGGCTTCTTAATCTTTGAAGTCTGTATTCCAAATATCTCTCCTCCCCTTCCAAATTTGTTAGCAAGCTGAGAAGCAATATTTGTTACACCAGCAAAACCATGCTTTGAAACTTGACATTAGAACATGTTTGCTAATTAATTTTCCTCCATGTAAGGAATCAAAGACATTTTGCATTTTTCAGTCTGACATACTGGAAATAAATCTTTTAGCTCCATGTCTCAAATACTGTAGTACTCCAATTATTGCAGTAATTCCATATACATTCTTATCTTGTTTGTGAATGTATCCTATTCTAGAATTTTTTTTGCGAATTACATAGGAAATTATTATTTTGCAAAGACAAATTAAAGCTGTTATGAAAACAGGAAATATTGATAAATGAACACTGTAATAGAGCATGTCAATATTTTTGATTGGTGTGTCTCGATAGAGTCAACATTGCTGCTTTTGTCAAAAAGAAAGGTTTGTGCATACAGTACATTATAGAGAAAAAGCAATCATGTGGTATTACTGATATAAAAGAGTCCACAGACTCTTCCAAGCAAAAAAAACCAAAAACAAATAGCAGTTCTTTTTTAATCTGATGTTTATCTACAACAATTGTTGCTTATGATTTGTGTAACCTTGCCAAGTATGCCTCACTGCTGGAAATATTTAATTTCTTACACAACTTTAATGGCTGGTTCAACTGGCTGGAATTGAGAATAAAAACTGATGGAGATGAACAGTTAGCAGAAGTAGGCATAAGAGGCAGTAAGTAAGTAAACAAACAAACAAACAAACTATAGCAGAAGCAAAGGAAATTGCTGCCATGCATTATATTTTATTTTTATTATAAAAGAGGTTCTCCATGTGATTAGAACAACATCAACGAACATTGTGCGTTTATCTGAATTGATAGTTCCTTGATTGGGGTATTGTTTACTTCTTGATTGTTGGTCCAGTGTTAATCTTGGTCTTAATCTCTGCTCATCTGAGTGTTGATTTCTGCTGAGGAGTTGTTGTGGTCTTTTGTTTCTTTTTTCTTTTTGGCTTTTTAATTGTCTCTTTTGAGTAGCTTGTACATGTTTATCTTTATGTTCCTGTTGATGGCCAATTTGTCTGAATGCCAGGCTAGTCTTCTCTTTGTCCTACATAGTAGCTGCTACAGTCCTTACACTGCATTTGTAGATGACTCCTGCTTTTTCTTCTGGGGCTGCTGGGTCCTTTGGTTTACTGAAGTTGTTTTGGAGGACTTAAGTTGGTTTTTGTGCTATGGTGATGCCATGTGGTTGTAATAGTCTGTAGGTGGTTTCTGAGAGGTTTCTGATGTATGACAAAGTTATCCTTTTCACAGATTGTGTGGGTTGTGCTATGGTTGGTTGAGTGGTCAGGCATTCTTTGATAAAGTTGTGTGTTTATTCATTTTGTTGGAAGATGTTGTAAAGGTGATCTGTTTCCTTTTTCTGAGATTCATAAGTGCTACAGTGTGTTTGTGCCAATCTAAATCATGTTCTTATGCAGCTTCTCTTTTTGGAGGTTGAGTTGTTACTTTGATAGTGGAGCACTTGGTGAATGTGGGTACTTTTACAATAGTTTCATAATTAATTTTTTTAAGTTTTGTTATTTGCCATCTGCTGATGAGGATATCCAGGAATGGTAATGTGTGGTTGTTTTCCTTAACCCTTATGAATTGTATTCCTTTGAAGTTGTTGTTGATAGTTTTGTGGATTTTCTCTAGTTGGCAAACTTTATAAGTCCATATATTCATGTCGTAATATCAGGAAATATCAGGAACATCAGGAAAGAAGTAGCACTGATGATTTATACCCATTAAATATATTTTGAATTTCAAATAATGTGAGATCTATTTTGAATAGAAAATTATAAAAATAATGTTTGGTATAAATGAACTTTATCATTTGCTTATACTGCCCGATTCTAATAATGTATAAAGGAAAACAAATAGGATTTGAAACAGGAATAAAACATTTTTTGAAGAAGAGTTGTTTTAATTATGAGTATCTGATCAAGCAAAGACAAATATTAAGTTCTATTGTAAACTTTTACAAGAAAGAATTGTTACTGTATTTTTTTAATTAATGTCATTCTTTATGGTAATTACTACTAAATGTCTGAGCTAATATAAAATCCAGAAAATTCTTAAGGGCATTTCATTATTCTTTATTAATGATGATTAACACTGCAGACAATTGATCAGATTCCTGGTCCTTCTATTCTATGAAATGTATACAGTTCAAATTGTAACTGCTATATATCTGTTAGGATATTTAAAAAAAAGAAGCACATGATTTACAAATGATTTTATTACAGTATGTTTTGTTCTTATATTAAGATTTTGAATAATCTTATTAACCCCAAAATTTTGTACTAATATGTTTATAATGAGAATAAACAAAATGAGAAAAACAGTGTCCTTGTATTTGAAAATTGTCTGCATTTCCTCTGTCACTGTTAATAAATAGTTATGCCAATTGTCTTGGAAAATATAGTGATCTACTAAAACATGAACCATAGCAATCAAAATGCTAAAAAAAATATTCTTTGTTAAAATGCCCTATGTTGATGATCATTGGCTCCCAGCTAAACTGGCTGAGAGCCCTGACAATAATTCATTATAGGATTATATAGGAGATAGAAAATGTGTCAGGAATAATTAGTTAAATTACATAGACAGGAAAAGCCCCCAGTGGTCTTTTAATGTGTTTAGCATATTATTTATATTGAGTCACCTACATTTGGCATAATTATAGACTGTTCAGGGGTCATGTAATTAATCATAAACTTGATTAGCCTATATGCCACTAAGCAGTGGGAATAACATATTTATATTTTCAGATGTAGAAAGTTTCTTTAGAGAAATTTAAATTAAATTTGCAATATATGTCATTTAATGGATGCTGAAACAGAGGACAAAACAAACATTAATACCGAGTGCACTTAAATCCAGCATCCTGGATATGAGACAATATTATATTTCAATGTGGTCAGTCCTAAGAAGCCCAAAAGGACTGAAATGAAATAAAATGAGATTGAGACCTTACCCTGATTAAAGTTTTATAATAAAGAATTATTCCTGCAGTTGTGATAGGCTGATAAGGACAGTGCCTTTAGTGATTGTTTTTGAAAGGTGTAAATTTCTGCTCCCCCTTAATTCTGAAGATTTCTGATGAGTCAGTTATTTAGAATAATCAGACTACTAGCCAACTGCACACTTATAGTTTATAATAATAATAATAATAATAATAATAATAATAATAACAACAACAACAACAATAACAACAAAAACAACAACAGCTTTGCAATGACAAAGTTGAAACTGTTTCACACCTAATTTGTGAGTGCAGCAAAATCGCGCAAACTGATTACAAATCTAGACATGACCGAGTTGCTAAATTAATCCACTGGGCATTTTGTAAAAAATACGACTTGCCTGTGTCCGAAAAGTCGTGGGAACATAGGGTGGAAAAAGTTGTTGAGAATGAGAGGGTGAAGATCTTGTGGGACATTCGAACACAGACAGATCGCCATTTGGAACACAATACGTCGGATATCACAGTTGTAGAGAACCGAAGTGTACAGCTGATTGATATCGCTGTACCAGGAGATGCCAGAGTCAAAGAAAAAGAACTGAAAAAAATTACGAAATATCGCAACCTGGCCATCGAAACTGCGCGATTATGGATGAAATGTGTAACAGTGGTACCCATTGTCATCGGGGCACTGGGAACTATGTCCAAAAACTTTGCAAAACACATCAGGAAACTGCAGCTTCCTGCAATAACTCCAGCAATGTTACAAAAAACTGCGCTACTCGGAACATCTTATATTTTAAGGAGATACCTGGTTGACACCTAGGATGCTGGTAGCAACCCGTGTCAACCATCAGCGCCAGCCAATTTGAATGTTCAGTTGACTGAGGTTCATGTTTAATAAATAATAATAATAATAATAATAATAATAATAATAATAATAATAATAATAATAATAAGAAACATAGAGAGAATATTTTTGATTAGAAAGTAAGATTTAAATTCAATTTATTTATTTCAAAGTAATTTTGTACTTCCTTAGCAATATTGTCCATGATCAAAGTCTTTTGTAATAACCAGGAACTTAAGTACTATTTAAGGTTAAAATGAGATAAAGACATTTGAATTATATTGAACTGTGAGATTTATCTATCTAGTCAAAACATTATATAGCTGCCCAAGATGCTTCAGTTTTAATAGAAAGTAGTAAATAAATGTTTAAATGAAACAAATGACACTGAGCATGATCATAGGTTGTTATTGTTTCAGTTACAACACTTATACGTATATAACCCAAGTGAAATGAGATCAAGATGCTTCTTCAATAAGTTTTTGATTAAAGATATTTGGATTCAGTTCAACTTATCAAAACATGTGATAATGAAGTTCAAAATGTTTATTTTAAGGAGGTAATTCAATCTAATCACAAAATTGAAGCTTTTTACAGCACCATAAAATATTATTCATTGGATGTTTCTATATATTACCTATAAAGAGTTTACTAAACAAGAAATATATCAAATATTAAGCAAATTATATTTCAGTCAAATGAACAACTAATTTATGTAGTATTGAAGAAGTTAATACCTAAATACAGAAGAATCAAAACAACTATTTTTGCAATTGTTTTTACCTGAAACAGGCTAAAATGTCCTAAAATGCTTGTTTTAGAAAAGAACAAACTGCAGAACTTCATTTTAAAACTCAGTTCTGAAAATGTTATCCCACATCAAATAGATGGAATACTGTGGATTTTAAAATCTCTTTTTTTAATGGAAATATGAAGTATCACAATCTGTTGCTCAGTTACATCTGTGCATCTATACACTAAAAATAATTGAAAAATGCTTAATATCTCCTCATCACATTTTTTTAAAAAATGTAGTCAGCTTTCACTGCATTGTTTTTGACTGGATTTCTTTAGTAAATTCAATATTTAAACATATTTACCAACTCTAAATACAGGTAACTAAGCCATAGGCATAAGTCATACCATTACTCTGTGAGCTCCACTGGCTGCCAGTGTGTGTCCAGATGCAATTTAAAATGCTAGTTGTCGGAATGGGACAACTCACCCCAGCCAATTTGCCATGGGACAACTCACTGTGGGACAATTCAATAATTCAATTTAATTACTTAAAATAATTAAAACATTGTTTTTAATTTTTTTGTCATTCACATTTTATTTTGTCCATTCTTTGGCAGCCTTTTTTAATGATTCTATTCCATTATTTTTTCAATATTAGTGTAACTCTTGTCCCACAGTGAATTGTCCTGCTGCAAGTTGGCCATGGCAAGTTCTCCCGTGGTGAGTTGTCTGCGGTGAGTTGGCAGCAATGAGTTGGCCATGGCAAGTTGTCATAGACCCGCTAGTTGTCACCTTCAAAGCACTACATGATGTATGACCAAGTTAGCCAAGGAATTGTCTTTTTTCAAGTGTTTCTACCCATCAATCCTGTCCAACAGGCTGAGCATGCTGCAGATCCCATCAGGCAAAGAGTATCAACTTACTGGAAGTAGGACGCGGCTTTTACTGCTATAGCCCCTGCCTTATGGAATATTCTCCCCTCGAAGATCAGAATGGTCCCAACCATTAAAAACTTGGCTATGGCATCTAGATCTGGGGTTTGGAATGTGTTAAGGAACATATTACTTGGCTTTACTATTACCTGTTTAATCATCATGGCTGCTGCTGATATTTATTTTGTGAATGTTGTTATTGTTTTAATGTTTTTTTAAATTGTTTTGTTTTATGTTTTTAGAATTATAAACTTGCCAAAATCACTTGATTGAGTTGGGAGGCTATATAAAATGAACAAACAAACAAATGAACTAACAAATGTTTTGCAAATATTTACTTTGCTGCTGTGATATTGACCTGTGATATTTGATTTGGTCAAATGTTTTTACAGGTGCATTATTAAAATAAGAATTGATTCTTTCCAAATCTGAGAAAAAAGGAGTGCCGCTTTCCCTTTATTTGATGTGTGAAATAAATAACCATATAATATATATGTAAAAGAACCCAACATTTTTAGCGTATCCTAGCTACAGAGATGATTGGGCTAAAATGACAGTCCCCAGACTTAGCAAATCTAAGTAATCTCCTAAAAAAAGATTGCCACAATTGGGCTGGATCACTTAGATATCATTACATAATACTTGGCATCTTAATATTACCCACTTGCTTTTTTTTAATTGCCTTCAGGATTAATGAGATTATTGAAAGGGTTGTGCTGAAAAGTTGGAAAAGTATGTCAAATGTACTTCATCACTCACACATACATATATACAAATTCCTGTAGTAGTGAGTTTTGTTCCGAAATGTATTAGCAAATTTCCAATACAAAGTATCTCAATCTTCATAAAATTATTTGCCAAAACATCTAGAACTATTTCTTTGATAGTCGCCACCAACCCAGATCCTATGGATATAGAGTATATTAATTCAGATCAACACAATCGTATACTCTGAATTCATTTGTCATTCTATTGTCCATGTATCTAATTTGTAGAAAGATGAAATAAAGAACTTTTGGTAAGTTCTGTTTAGACATTATGTTCATGTTTGGTACTGAACAAGGGAAGAGTCAAGGTGCATTAATACAGCATGATGCTCCAATCTAGGAAGCAGTCAGGTCCATTGTACATGGGGAAATTATTCATGAATGAACAAGCATAAGCTTGTTGTTTCTGTGAAACCTGGGTCAAGGTTGAAATAATCTAAGTGGGCTTTAAAATGAGCATATATGTGTCACCTTTTTATTCATGATTAATTGGTAGTATTGCCCAAGAGAAACCCATTATAATTTCCCCTCCAGTAAAATAGGGGGAAAATAGACCAAAACAAAACAAAAAAGCTCAGAGCTTCTTAACATGCTTGTTTTTAATTAAAACATATTTCAATTAAAATAGGAAAACTCTTTCTGCCAGATGGTAATTCTAATTTATTCTAGTGTGATAGATGCAACATGATTCTTTTCTGATTATATTAGGTTTATTAGATATACATTGTTTTACATTTGTGACAGACAAATGATTTGACAAATTATTCCTTTTAAATGAAAGAAGTATCTGGGTAGCAAGGAAAGAAGAAGGGGTTCTCTATAGTGACCCCCCATATCATGTGTATGAGGCATGCATCTCCCTACAGCAAATATCAGAAATCTTCTAGAACTAAGAATTTGGGGTGGAAACTTCTTTGCACTGCAATTATGTACAATTCTCCCCACTCTTTCCTCTTAATGGTGAGTACTGTATTACATTAGCAGCAGCATTAGGATTAATCTTTGCTAAGACAAATTTTCTTCTTTGGATTCTTATTTTGACTGACTCAATTAATTTAGCTTCTTTAAAGCTTCTAGTAACTTCCAGCAATGCAAGCAAATGGTGCTGGTCATCCTTCTAAGTCTTCATCCTTAAACCCAGAGTTGCAATGGATCAGTAGCTTAATGATACTGGAGATGGTCTCTGCTCCAGCGATTTGAGTCCTAGCACTGCATGTTGGGGTGAGCTCCTATCACTCACCTCAGTTTCTGTTCACCTAACAGTTCGAAAGCATGTTCTATGCGGGTAGATAAATAGGTACCACTTCAGTGGGGAGACAAGTTGGTGCTCCATGCAGGCAGTTAGATTCCTACTGGCTCTGAACCTTCCTGGCTATGGTGCTTGTTTGCAAGATGGCTCCAGGAAGGAAGGGGCCTTGAGGCCTTGAAGGAATTCCATCTGAATCTGTTCCATTCCATCTAGTTCCCTATGTCAGAGGTCCCCAATACCCAGTCTGTGGCCCACTACTGGGTTGCAGCCCATTGGGAACCGAGCCATGCAAGTGGCAGAAACCATCCCCACCCACCACCCCCACCATGGGTCTGTGGAACTGGAAAGGTTGAGGACTGCTGCCCTATATTGTTCATGTGATAGTGGGGTGAGTTGGAGGGTGGGGTGGGTATAGATGTAAACCTGTGTATCATCTGCAGATTGATATACTTAGTCCCCAAACACTGCATAACCTCATTCAGTAGTTTCATAAATTAAAAAGAATGAAGGAATAGGCAATAAATTGCTACCTATGATGGATACTCCTTCCATGTGATATATCTATTGAGCCATGGTGGCCCAGTGGTTAGAATGCAGTATTGCAGGCTAACTCACTCTTCACTGCCAGTAGTTTGAATTTGATTCTGACCAGCTCAAGATTGACTCAGCCTTCCATCCTTCCAAGGTTGGTAAAATGAGAACCAAGATTGCTGGGGGCAATATGCTGACCCTGTAATGCTATCTAAGAACATTTTGGGGGCTCTTCCCCACATTTCGAGAGATTTAGAAAGGCTTTTGCCAATTGTTCTTTAGTCTATAACTCTGGAATGTCTTAATTATTATGCTATCAGCTGAGTCAGATCCAACTCAAGTAAAACACTGCCTCAAAGGAGAGAAACTTTTCCACTGAAGAAGCATGGCCAAGGACCCTATATTTGTATAGAATTATTATTACCAAACCTGATACTGGTAAAAGAAATTGTAAGATTCTCCTGTTATATAGAAATATCCAAACTTGTTGGCTACAGTTTTGCCAATAATTTTATACAGGAACAATTGAACTCCAGCACAGTTTGCAATGCTAGGCTAATCTCTGCATTCAGGTAGCATTTGAAGACATGAGATATAATAGACCTAATTACCCTAAACTGCCAACACTTTTGTAAGTAAGATTGTTAACTACCCCTTTACATACTAGTTTATTTCCTAGTAATAAAGTTTTCTAACTATCACAATTTACATTTCAAAGTAGCAATAAACTATGAATTCTAGTGCAAAACATTAGCATAAAACTATTCAGCATTGTACATTCCATTAAAAGTGCCAGGAAGAAATCCACGACTCTTGCTTTTTCCATCTGGCAGCCTCTTCCAAGCCTAAAAATTTGCATAAGTATGTTATGTTTATGAAATATAAACCCTTTACATTGTATTCCAAATTGATTAGTTATTCAAAATTTAATAAGCCAAGGAACTGTGAAATTGAAAAACCGACTGCTTCTATGCTTTCCAACTATCTTGGGAAATATTTGCCAAACTATCATTCATGTTAATGTTTGATTTTTGAAAAATGCCAAATAAAAGCCGTGAATTAAAAACATTGTATAAATGGCTAGGTAGTACAGACCTTGCTGCTGCTTATGGCAAATTTGACATTTAACCAGACTTTATCAGACTTCTGACTGAGCAGATTACAAAATGGAGGTGAAAAAGCTATGAAAATCACAACATAGGCCAGTGAGCAGATCTGGCCTCCATCCAGCAGACCATTCCCTAATTTGGCATTTTCTAGGCAGACTTGATGCTGGTCAGCTTTCATAGAGACATACCAATCAAAAGGACATAAAAACCCAATGTGTTTTGCTTCTTTAAATTTCCTAACATCTGCACACTGGCACAATTGTGTTGTTCTACTTATTGACATACAGTTACTTAAGTTCATTTTTGAATTATGAGCAGTGAATAAAATCTTAATCCACCCAGTTTTAATCAGCTATAGGTAATCCTCAATTTATGATCATAACTGGTACCAGAATTTCCATTGCTAGGCAAGACAATTATTAAGTAGTCATTCCTGATTTTTTTTTGTCATGGCTATTAAGCAAATCACTGTAGTTGTTAAGTGAATCACATGGTTGTTAAACAAATCTCACTTTCTCTATGGACTTTGCTTGTCAGAAACTGGCTGGAAAGGTCATAAATGGTAATCACATGACTGTGGGAAGTTGCAACAGTCATAAATGCATGCCAGTTGCTAAGCATCCAAATTCTGATTACATCATCAGGATGATGCTATGATGATCATAAGAGTGAGGACTGGTCATAAGTCATTTTTTTCAGTGCCATAACTTCAAACAGTTGCTAAATGAATAATTGTAAGTCAAGGACTACCTTTATTGTTGGCATTACTGCATTGGACTATATGATTTACTTTAGAGATTATCTATATAATCTGTTATTAGAAATCCAGGTTTTTGGTTAGAATACCTTATTTTATAGATCTCCAGATATTACAGTTCCCAACATGTTTTAATCACTTAATAGTGATGGAAATCAGAGGTATCTTGAGTCTGAATTATTTAAAGTTCATGTATGCAATAAGGAAGGCAGTCAGTGGCAATGTTATAAACAATCAGAAAAAATACCTTGCAAACCTGAACATAAATAGGTTTAACTCAAGTTACACAAAGCTGTTAGGAATTGAGGATAGTGATAGTATTCTTTTTAATTTGTAAATACTGGCCCAAGGGGTAAATTATGAGATACAAGATAAAAATTGAGACAGAATTAATTTGATAATTCCAGGTTTCTCCACAGGTGAATTTGTGGAGAAAAATTCATTTTTTAATTTAATGCTAAGATTTTATAAACATTGTGGAATATAGTAATATGCAATATCAAAAAAATTCCAGGAACAGATTTTCTTGGTTTTATTTGGCCTGACTTTAGATGCTATTAGTAAATGGCCTTTCTCTGTTCAAATTCTTCTCTATTCTCAGCCTGAATAGATATGGAGAAAATAACCATTCTGGGTTCTGAAATATTGTTTTTATACTTAATATGTGTTTGCTGTTTGATCAAAATCCCATCAAACCTGCAGCAGACTAAACATTGAAACAGGGGCCAATATACTGCTGAGAAAATAATAAAAGATACACAGAGAGAGAGAGACACACACACACACCACACACAGACACATAGACAAACAGACACACACAGATATATATATGGAGGATTAATAGTGTTTCTTATTTCCATAATGTGAATATAATGTTTTTTAATGCAAGCAATAAAACCATTTAAAAAGAAAACCATTTTATTTATAAAACTTTAAGTTATAGAGTAGATATATAATACAAATGGACCATGTCTGAAAGTAACAACACTATATGGTATATATGCTGACTAGCCTTGACTTATTATTCTGATATTGAAAACTCTGGGAATTGGCTGATTGAAATGGTTGGCACAACTCTCAATGTCCTGTCATTTCATGTAGACAAGGTATATTTTTACAAGTTATATGTTCGCATGAACACTGTTATTCTCTCAAAAAGCTGGAACTCGGTTTTACAGACATTGACTAGGGAATTTTCATGAATTTTTGGACATGAGTACATAATGGCATCTAATCAACATTCAAGATAGAGTTTATTTGTAACAACTGTTGCACTTCTGCAATCTTTCACTAGCATAATATATTAAACGTAAAACAGTGCCTATTTGTTTTATATTAACATTTGTCAATATTTTCTAACTATCATCATTATTTATATTTATTTAATACAATTTTGAGACCACAGAAATCCGATGACTCTAGGCAGCTTGCATTTTACAAAAAAATAAGAATAATTTTAAAAGGAAACGGATAATAAGCATGCAGAAGTCAAATACTGTATAAGAATAAAATAATTTATGGGGGCTCAATGGCCACTTTGCCCTGAAGCCTAGGAAAACAGCCAAATTTTCATAGCCTTTTTGATCATCCTTATGGTGGGAGCACAATGGATCTGGGAGGGGGGCTGTTCCAGAAGGTAGCCACCCTAGCAGAGAAAGTCCTGATACATTCATTACATTCTTTTATAGAAGAGACCTGGATGCTCCCATTCTGCATCATCTCTGGATGGGCAGAAACAGTCAGAGATAGTGGCTCTAAATAGCCAGAACTTATACACAATTGTAACTGAAGTCAGTGGGCTTTAGGACAGTGGTGGTGAACCTATGACACGCGTGCCAGAGGCGGCACTCAGGGCACTTCTCTGAACTGCTGGTGGCAGGCTGTGGAGCCCCAGAGTGCACCGTTCGAGGGGCCGGCAGGCTGTGGCTGCTGAAGGACACTATCGGCCCCCATGCGCTCTCTGGCCTCTGTGTGAGGGGCTGATGGTGTCAGGCAGCAGCTGCCTCGGCCCCTGCCTTGCCTTGCCCTGAGATAATGGCACCCCCACCCTGCCTCGCCTCACCCCGCAGTACAAGCCTCCTACCCACCACCCCACCTGCCAGAGACCCCCTGGATCTTCCCAAACCCTGCCCGGCCCCCACAGGCATCCCTCCCCACGAGCAACATCGAGGTGACCACGCCCACCTTGGCCACACCCACCCAGTCTGCCATGACCACCACAGCCACGCCCACCCAGTGGGCCACGCCCACCTGGCACCTGGCAATAAATAAGTGGGTTTTGAGTTGCAGTTTGGGCACTCGGTCTCTAAAAGTTTCACCCTCACTGCTTTAGGAGATGGATAACACATGAATTTCCCCATTGTTTTGTTCTACTCCCCACCTTACCAAAAAGCCAAAAGCATCCCTGTGTATACCTGTTTTAGAGGTTAAAATATGTTTTTCAATATGTGTGTGTAAGGGAGAGGGTGGTGTGGAGAAAAAAAAATCAAAACTAAAGTTTTTATTTGTTTGTTACATTCATATAGACACTCATTTCCAGTACATGACTCTGGGCAGCTAGCAATTAAATACAGAATAAAAACTATAAACAAAATTATAAGTAATATAAATAGCATCTGAGCAACCAACTTGCAATGCTAACACTCATCCCAGTTTACACAACCAAGAAACATTCTAACCCACACCATCAGGGCCCAATCTCAACAATAAAACCAAGCCTTTAAGGCCTCGTAAAAAGCCATCTCATAATAGTCACTGCATTCTGAACTTTTCCTCACATTTAAGGATTTCAAACCCAATCCAGGGTTATGTTTTTAAGGTAGATAGCTATATAAATATTTTAAATATATATAATTTGAAATAGTGGCCTATTGGAGGATTTATTCTAAATCAAATGAACCAGGATAGCTCTGAACTAAAAAGGATTGCTTGCAGCCACAGTTTGAAGCAAGTTGACCCAAAAGTTGTTTTAGACTAGGAGTGTCCAACTTTGGCAACTTTAAGACTTGTGGACTTCAACTCTCTGCAACTATGGCTGGCTGGGGAATTCTGAGAATTGAAGTCTACAAGTCTTAAAGTTGCCAAGGTTAGACACCCCTACTTTAGACAAACATGAAAGCAATGTTTTTAGTCTGAAATCAGAGTTTGCTTTAAAAAATCTATATATTTGGCCTGTCTCTGTAGAAAGATACAGAATTAAAAGAATAAATATTTTCCTGCAACTTAAATCCAAGGAAAGGTCTGATGAACAATAAATCACAGAGATAATATAGATTCTCCTGTGAAGTCTAAAGAACTGTACTTGTAGTTCCCCATAATTAAAATGAGCAATTAAAGCAATTACATTCATCTTCCTTTATAGTACTCCCAATCTGACTATGAAAGAATATAGAACGTGTTCAAAATTATAAAACTTACATATAGAAATAAAAATTTAAATGAAACTCTATTGCTGTTTCTTAAATATTTTTTTTTTGTAATTTGTGCTACAAACTATAGCTTTGACACAACACTATACAGTATATTTTGAGGACAAAAGCATATAAATTCAATGCAATTTGGACTTTATAGTTCTGGGAATTCAGTCTGAAGGCATGTTCTGGTCAGATTTCTCTGGATGATTTTACGTTTTTAAGGGCACTTAAGTAAAAAGTATGCTTATCCCTTATCCCTTATTACTTGTCATCTCTACTAGATAGGAAGTAAACAACTGATTCTGAGAGGTTATAAATTCCTTCCAAGAAAAATGATATCCCCAGACTCATTAAAAAGATCCATATTCAAAAATATTGGACCTAGTATAACTAAATAATTATAGAGCAATGATTTACTGCAATGCTTTACATGAGGCGTGGTCTTAAAGATGATTTGGAAACTTTAGCTCATACAAAATACTGCAACAAAAGTACATCAGTGATGTTGCTATATTTTTATTTGTTTTGAATGAAAGTTATTGCTGATTGTTTATTTATTTATTATATTTTTTATTTATTTTCTGCATTTTATCACCACTTGTCCCAAGAACTCATGGCAGTTTGTTTTAGTACATATTTTATTTGTATATTTTGTATATATCTTATACAGAATTCTTATTACGTTGTTCTTGTTTAATGTTAATATATACCATTGAGAAGCAATATGCACTGCACCAGTTCTAAAGAAGCATTTGAAAGAACCAAAAGCTCTGATAGAAGCACATTTTATTTTAATAGAACATAGGGACTGAATTGTGATTTGATCTAGTTTTAGTAACTTCAAAAGTTAACATGATTTTTTTTATTAATGTTACAATGTTTTACTCAGATTCAGAACTTATTAAATGTCAATAGTCTTATTATTTTGCTTTATTTGACGATGTCAGATTTTGTTTCCTTTGCTGAGGCTTCAAATGAAAAGTACATTTTGATTAAAACAATTCAATGGTAAAGGAATTATTGCCAAAGATAAGTCATTTGGAAAGGGCAAATATTTAATTGGGTTACGAATAGTAGCATTAGTAATAGTAATAATAATAATAATAATAATAGTAAAAACGTGATGAAAGAATACTGATTAAGAAACATAAGACCAAAAACATTATAAAATTGGTTTGACAAACCATCAGCATAATGTAGGTTTTAACTAGAGAAGATTTTGGGTCTGTGTATGCATGATTGATTTGATTTCTGGAGACTGCATAGTTTAGTCCCTGCAGTTTTCTTGGCAAAACTTTCAGAAGTACTTTGCCATTGCCTCCTTCCTAGGGCTGAGAGAGAGTGACTTTTCCAGAGTCACACACTTGACTTTTTGCCTAAAATGGGATTAGAATTCATGGTCTTCTGGTTTCTATGTTGGTGTCTTTAGCCTTTGCACCAAACTGGCTGTATGATACAATCAACAATCAATGGGAATCCAGAATAAGAGTAACACACTGGCTCTATGATATAACCAACAATTTGGTTGCATCATGGGAATCCAGAACAAAAGTGCCAGACTAAATTTGAATTATGAAGCATAACACTTCACCAAATCATCTGATGTCTATAAATGTGTTGAGACAAAAGTAAGGGTATTTCTTTAGCTGATAAGAATATTTTCTTAACTCAGTTGGCACCTGCATTTGCACCTGAATCTTAACAAAATAATTTTAAATTGTTCAGACCTTCAAAAACAAAGAAAAGGCACAAAACCAAACTAAGATATTTTGTTTATGCTTAAATATGCTGCTACCGGAAATGGAATTCACAAAGATTAGAATTCAGTACACTTTGCTTTGGCTTTGTTTTTGCTGCCTCCTGATCTGTACCGTCATCTTAAATTTGCATGAACAATGGGGCAGTTCCTGAAGGAATGTTTCCAATGAAACCATTCACTGTATGGATTGTACAAAATGTGATGTTGAGTCAGCTTTAAACTGGCAAATACAACAGTGCAGAATTGTGCGAGCATGCACAGCAAATAACCCAGTGTTTCTTATTTTTTATGAGTCTCCCAGTCATTTTGCCTCTTTTCATATGCTGAACTGAAAGAAACCTGCTAATTTTAAAGACTTAATGTCATTATGTGTCCTCTGAGCATTTTCTCCAAAGTGCATGTTTCAGACTCAGCTTCTGCTGTTAGTAATTCCATGGTCATAAAACATACAAGCCTAAAAATTTAATGGATAATTACCCCAAAATTCAAATTACAATGAATGCATTGTTCTTATTGCTTATTTTATTTTATTTTATTTATTTTATTTTATTTAAAAAGCTTTTCCTTCTAGTTGAATTTACTGATGTACTTCTAGAAAAATGCACAAGGTCACACTTGAGAGTTTATACATTTTGTCAAATAAAGACCTAGATATATGACTTTAATGGAGAGAGGAAGGCAGAAAAAACTAATTAACTTACCCATATTCTGAAGATAAACATAACAAAAGCTTGAAGAAATGTTTCCAAAGTGATACTAAAATCTTAATAAGCTGTCAAATCTGCTGCTCAAGTAGAACTTAGAATGAAAAATAGTACTAGGAATTCTAACTGAACAATATCAAAAACAGTGTGATTCATCAAAATCTGCCTCAAGTCACAATCAGGATAGTAACCAATCAAAGCTATCTTTTCCTACTTTAATGGAAGAAATGGGTAACAGAGCCTGCCAAATATGTGAGTAATGGAATAACACATTGATTACCCTAAGTTAACTGACAGGTATATTCTAGGGAGATTGGTTCAATTCTGAATGCTACTATTATAGAACTGAATAAATAATACTCAAATAACAAACCAAGAACAGAGCTTTCTGGGATATTAGAGGTAATTGATTTTATGCACATGATGGATTGTAGTTTAAAATTGTACACATTTGAGTCTTTGAGCAGGGGAGATTTAAGCCAATGAAGAAAGCGTATAATAATAATAATAATAATAATAATAATAATAATAATAATAATAATAATAATAATAATAATAATAATAATAATAATAATAATAATAATAATAATAATAATAATAATAATAATAATAATAATAATAATAATTGATACCTAGGATGCTGGCAGCAACCCGTGTCAACCATCAGTGCCAGTCAATTTGAATGTTCAGACTGTGGCAAAGGCAAGCAAGGGTAGTACCAATAGTAATAGGCACCTTGGGTGCAATCCCAAAACAACTGGAGCACCACTTGAACACCATTGGCATTGACAAATTCGCCTTTAGTCAATTGCAAAAGGCAGCCTTACTAGGAACTGCTTCCATCCTGTGATGATATCTGTAATACGATCAAACATCCACATCTGCCTATCCCAGGTCCTTGGGAAGGACTCGATAGGTAGACAAAAATGCCAAATCCAGTCTGATATTCTGCCTTAGTTATGTGACCCTCTTTCCACTTTTTATACTTGTCCTTTTTGTCTTTCAATTTATCAGAGAGTTCTTTATGCAGCCATGCTGGTTTCTTTTGAGAGCTGTTATTTTTCTTCTTCGTTGGTATTGTGCTAGACTGGGCTTTTATAATCTCACTTTTCAAAATTTCCCATTTACATCATATATGAATCCTCCCCGAATGACCTTCCCTGGGTTTTAATTGGAACTTATGGAGTAACCAGAACAACTCACAGAGTATATCTGAGAAGACAAAATGTGAATGTTTATATTGAATAGGATTATAGTATTTCTAATATGGATCCAAATTCCGATTTACCTATAGGGCCATGGTCATGGATTCAATTTGCCAAAAATGTAGATTACACAAAACATAAGGCCTTCTTCTACAGATAGGTTAAAAAAAAATCCTTTAAAAGATCTTTCCAACATATTAATATTTTGGAAAGTGATAGTGACCTTTTATTGAAATGTGTAAAAAACAAACAACAGTAATTTTCAGAACAATGTGCTAGGAATAACTTAGCACCAACTGAAGGATCATAATTACCATCAAAATTACAATAATGAGCCCCCAAACAATCTTTTTAATGAAGTCTGATCAGTGCTCATTTAATAAGAACATTTTTAATCATGAAAACATTGCCATTTGATTGGTTATATTTCATGCTTGAAAAGGTGAATGTTGAGGGAAATAAGCAATCTGTATTTAACTAAAGGCCACCTTGACTCTTCTCTTCTTCCAAAGGGTATTCACATATTTCTGATTAGGTGAGTTATTATAATTTCTGATTTTAGGCAGAATGCCAAGAATGGATGCCAAGCAGACATTTATTTCCTATCCTGCGTGTGGACTCACTATAATCCTAAAGTAATCTCTCTTTACTAAAAAAGCTTTTAAAACAAAATATAAGGCTTGTGTGAATGTAGACATGCATGCAAATACAAATACACATGATTTGTTATTTCACTGTATGCCACTGTGGTGTTCAACTTGAAGCTACTGAAAAACACTGAAGCGCTAAATATCAAACATAAGATCTGTCAATATTTTTGTACAAGGTTAAAATGGAACTGACAGAAAATGTAATAGAGAGGAATATGTGGGACTGATACTTTGATTCAAAATGTATTTATTAAAAAAAATCTCATTCTGCATGGCCCACGGAATAATATCATTTCTCTTTTCTAGTTTATAACCCTAAAATTTAGCCTTTTCTTCTGCATTCCTCTTTGCATTCTGCGCTTTGCTAATAATCTCACTGTCCAAAAAATGGTATATACCCTTTCCAAAAAGATGTTGGGACTAGGGGGAAAAGATGGCTCAAACAAACCACAAGTTTGTATTTATTTAAATTTAATCAGAATTATTTGATAAATATAGTCCAGGGGTGTCAAACTGCTGGCCCGTGAGCCAGATGCGTCATGCAGAAGCCGCGCCCACCCCATTGCCAGAAATGGCAAAACTGTCTTGATACGTTGCGTGACGTCACATGACGTCGTGAGTTTGACATGCCTGTTATACTCAATATGATGACTTCCTCTGTGCATATAGGGTTGTGTCATTGGGATTTTTTTTCCTTTTTAAAAATGGAGATTTAGCTACTGTCTTAATGCAGAAAGTCATCTAGTAGCATTTCTTATGAAAGTATATAAGATGGTCCATTATATTTCTAGATAAAAGGTTATGTTATAGAAATCATGAAAATTAATTTACCCAAATTTATTTCAACAAACCCAAATTAACTGGCAGCTTCTGAATAAAGCTATTTGGATTAACTATTCTCCTACAAAAGGGTTTGAGATTATTTGTTTGGGATTATACTGTATGTTTTCAGTCTTAAATTTTGTCCTGATTTTTTGTAAGATGCTCAGAGTCAATAGATTGGAGCAACATAAAAGCCGATGTAATAAATAATAAATAGCCAAACTGAGCCTAAAGCAAATCTGGTTAGTGAATGTCTCAGAATTCTTTTCCATGCTATATTGTCATGGTATCTTGGGAAAAGAAAATTAAATTTAAACCATGTTTTCAACAACATGCTGAATATATCAGTATAACTTGCAACAGCAATAGATCTTTGACTATATCATTAGGGTAAGCCATGAAGATTTTTATGCTCAAAGAAAATTCAAATAATTGCTGCTTATGGAGGATAAGAACGTATCATTCCCTGTAATTAAAAGCTACCATCTCCATACTCTCTGACACTGAACAAATTAAGTAGGCACCTGGAATAAGAGTCATTACTCTTAAAACAAGAGGTTATATTTCTCAAGTGTACAAACTGTTAATTAGAACAAGACAGCTAATTGAACCAAAGCTGTGAGAAGCTTAAATTAAGAAAATTGAGTTGAAAATGAAATGGAAAGATTTTAAATGGTAGTGTAACAACAGTTCAAAGGAAATTGTAATGCTTAGTCTGTGTTTCTTTTTTGGTTATTAAGAACTTTTAAGTATGGACATAAACAAAATTGAATCTGTTCCCCTTTTTGCTATTTCTTATTCAGTTGAAAAACTAGAAGGCAAAAGCTTCTATTATAATTCACAAGTAAGTAAATTACAGGTTTATGCTGGCAGAATACACAAGATAACTAATAGTATTGCAGTGTGAGCTGTGATTTTCTAATCAAGATATGAGAATGTATAAGTACATTTAAATGCAGCGTACTGTATACAAGATACATTTTAATGGAGACAAATACAAATACAGATAATCATTCATTACTGACAGGCTAGTAACTGATTAAATAAGCAAAGATTTGATGATTTTTTTCACATGCATTTAGTTTCTTGACGTGCCTTATTTTGTCTGTGAAATGCCAGATCTTTGAAAATCTATTTTACACCTGTAAGAAAAGATGCAGAAACACCTATTTAACATGCAAAGTCATTTTCTATGCTAAACCATTCCATTTTCCCATTGACAACAATCAGGCAGTTTTCTGTTATGCAGCATGCATGGTTTTCATTGGGATGGTTCTCTTTTCTTCCACTATACTGTAGGATTTATTTCTATAATGTGAGTGGAAATCTATAAATCTTAGTTGACCTGCTGATACCTTCCTCCTGAGGATATCAACATTTTGGCAATACGTGTTTATGGTCTATATAGAAGATATATCCCATATGCTTCAATAATCCATTTTTTTTCTTTTTTATGTGAAATCTTTAAATAAATTTTGAATCCAACTTTTTGAATTTCAAAGTTTTGCATGAGGTGGTTTTGTAGTTCAGCTTTCCTCAGTGTTTAAAAGCCAACTGCAATACAAATATTACATTTTGTTGTGGAGTTTTAATATTAAAATATTGATATTTGAAAAATAATGATGTATATGGACCTTGCTCTCTATTGTTTAAAACACATAAATCTAAAGACATTGATAATTGCAAATGTTAGGGGGAAAGTAAAGGTGATCCTCCAGGAATATTTATTACAGCTTTGGTTTGCTCAACATAGACTTGGGGCAATTTACAATTTATTCTTTTTCTTTCCTCCACTATTAGCAGGGTGACCTGAAAAAATGTGAGGTACACAATTGCTCCTAGCACTGAAAGACTCATTGATATGTCTATAAAGTCCTTACTCTGCCCTTTCCATATTCTACCTTTTTCTGAATTCTTTTGCTGAATAACTGTAGCTCTAATAATATTGCATGCAGTATCAGAAAAATCTGGCTACCAGTTTTAAGTTTTCCACCATCATCAAACTGGATACCAATTATTAACAAAGAATGGAAAATATTGATGCTATCCTGTTGGTATTGTTGGCCAGAACAAATTGCTTAACTTTATTCTATTGTTTTACATTTCAAAAGGGCCTTGCCTAGGTTTCTTGGGGGAAGAAAAGAAACTACAGTAGAGGTTATAAAGCACCCTAAATCACCCCCTCTTCTTCCTCTTTTTTTTCTTTGGGATTTTGGTAAGGTCTAGGTTGGCCTCAGAAGAAGATGGATTGTTGTTTGGTGGTGGGGGGAATAGGTTTTAACACTGAAACTCTGTTGCTGTTCAAGCCAATTAATATCATGAGAATAGCACCCAAAAGTACGAGTGTGATTTGTTAGCATGCAACACACACCTCCTAAGTGCTTCAAGCCATCTTTCTTTTTTTAAACAGCTGACAATTTAGCATTTCTGTCCTACTTCTCTACCTTTCATCCTTGTGAAATAATTGAACAGTGGCAAATATTGTTATCTGATTACCAGCATTCTATCGTGTTTCTTGTTGTTACCAAGACACCAACTGGAGTGATCATCATTTTCTACCTTAGCTGCTTGCCTAGTTGCTCATGAAAGCAATTAATATGAGTGTCTAATATTTACAGGATTCTCACTGCCACGTTGTGTGTTACTGCACTCACTGCTGCTCCTTTCCTACATAAATTATTTGATAAGTCTTAACTTTACTAACCAGTAAAGAGTATCTTAATTACATAATACATTGAACACAAAGCTTCTTCTCGGCAGGGGCCAGACAATGGAAATTGGTGATCTAATGCATTAAGCCTTCATTGGTATTGTTTATACATTTATAATAGTGGTTGTGGTCTTTGATGATAGCAGAGGCAATAAATAAAAGCTATTAGGACTCTTCTTTTCATTATCCTATGATTTTATAGTCCTTGCTTTCTTAACTAGCCATGCATAAAATTAACTATATCTTTCACAATTATGGGAAATAACTACTCTAGTTTTTGTAGTTGATATTTAGAGCTGTAACCTGATTTGCAAGATGCCGGTAGGGCTTAAAACAGTATTTTAGAATATATTTGCTTACTTAAAATAATATACAAAGTAAAGTATTTATGCTGTAATTGAAGACAGATAGAGAGAAACAAGGACATAGTATAATATCCAGATTGCTATGCACTGCCCAGAGCGCTTTCAGTGAAATGGATAACTATATACACTTGATAAATAAATAAAAGAATGGCAGTGGTTTGCTCTTCAAGCTTGTTTCAATTTACTTTCTGAATGTTTCGTTACCAGACTAGGTAATATCATCAGCAGGATTTTCTTGTCCTATTTTCCTTAGCTTATAAATGTTTTGTGTGCCAGTGTGGTCAGTTGGTCCTGTGATTGGTTGTTCATTTGGAGCTATATTTGAATTCTGAGCAGCTGATTGGTTCTCTTGTTGATTGGCAGCCCCGAATAGTCTTGTTTCTTACATATTCCTATGCTGAATCTAGATCAATATGCTTGTTAATTGCTCCTTTGATAGAATACCGGGCTTCCATAAATTCACATGTGTGGTGGGTGTTGGCATGCCCAATGATTTGTGTTCCTTCCCAATCAAATTGGTGTTGTTTATTATCAATGTGGTTTAAGATCGGGGATTTTTGGTTGTGCCGTTTAACTGCTAGTTGATGTTCAGGAACTCTTGCTTTCAATTGTCTTCCTGTTTGTCCCACATAGAATTAGTTACAGTTGTTGCAATTGATTTTGTATACTATGTTGCTGTTGTCTCCCTTCTGTATTTTCTCTTTGACTTTAGATAGCTCTTTTCTGAGTGTAAATGTGGGTTTGTGAGCTATCATTATTCCAATTAACAAGCATATTGATCTAAATCCAGCATATGAATATGTAAGAAACCAGACCATTTGAACTATCAATTAACAGGAGAACCAATCAGCTGCTCAGAATTTTAATATAGCTTCAAACAAACAACCAATCACATGACCAACTGACCACACTGGCAAGAACTGAGCACAATAGGACAAGAAAATCCTGTTGCTGATGTTACCTAGTTTGGTAACAAAACATTCAGAAACTAAATTGAAACAATCTTGGAAAGCAAACCACTGCCAAAATCTAAAACCCAAGCTGCAAGTATTTTCTATTATTTCAAAATAAAAGAATGGTTACATAGTTTGACTTGGACCGAGATACTGGAATTCCCTTGATTATGGATTGCACTAGATTTCTTTGGGCTTTTCACTTTTGGTTTAGCCTAATTTATTTTTCAGGGAATTTGCTACAGAGATAAAATTTTGTGAGATTTCCATGTATGCTGTCTTGAACACTTTGAAAAAAGGTGACATACGAATGAATTAAATGCATAAATAATGAACAATGAAAATAATAACCTTGGCAGGTCTGTAAATTTCAGCTTGTATAGTATTTGAAAAATACCAGCACCTTATAAAAATAACATAAGTAAATTGGATAAAAATACACTCATACATACAAAAATATAGTCATTTGTTGCTGGTAATTAATTTTCCAACTAATGCTAGGAAACTTTTATCAGGAATTCTCATCCAATTTGATGGAATGAAAGAAGAAAAAAAATTCAGTGAAATTCTCATTGGTAAAGTGTGAGGTTATTCCATCTGCTTTGTAAATAAAGTGTCCAAGAAGTGCCAATGAAAGAAAGAATAGAGAACAAGATCTGTATTTGATGATACATTTACACAGTTTTTATCTGCAACTGTTCCTCCAGGAAATCTGGGAAGCTAGGTCAGCCAAACCCCAATTTTAACAGTGCTTCTACTCAATTCCAAATTGAGTAGAATTTATTTTTATTAGAATAATAATGATAACATCTCTATTTTATAATAAATCAAGGAATTGAATTGCTGTCTGTCACAGGTGCTTGGCAGGATGAGATAGGCCCCCTAAAGGCTTGTTTTCTGCTGGCAAGGAACACTGTAAAGAAGTGATACAATCCTAGTGGTCAGGGACATGAGATTTCCATCTCTTTCCAGCACCCCTTTCTGACAGTTAGCAATTTTTGTTCCGATTGGACAGATGAAGGTAGAAATTCTGTCCATGTTCTGACATCCTGGTTGTCTAGTAGAATCACCAGTTGAATTGACTTAAAGATAAATTGGAGTTTGGTCCAAGAAGGTTGGTCTTGGGACTTATTCATACTGAGGATGATTTGACAGAAGCAGTTGAGCAGTTTGTATCTTACAAGCTGAAGCTCTTACAAGCTTAATCATAATCATGATTAAGATTAACTTAACTTAGAACACTTAGAGTTGGTATTAAGAGGCAGCCTTTCAAAACCATTGGGATGATTTCATTGGAGGACATCCTGTTTTTTCAGTTATGTCATCCTAACAGTTAATGGATTAATAAACAATGCATTTATCCTGGTCCATAGTAATAACTTATAGTAGCCTCTAAGGACATTGTTGAAATCCACAGAATGAGACATAGAATCACCTTTAGTCATAGTTACTGGATTGAAAAAGGCCAAATCGACTTCATGAAAAACTAATAACTTACTGGCATTGTGAACCCACATTTCTCCCCTTTCTAAGGTTCACTGGAATTAGCTAGCTTCCATAAAACACAACATAGTAGGGGTTAAAACTATAAAGTGCCTTTTAGTGTTGTCCCTATTCTGCACAATTCTGAAGCAAAGCTAGAAATAGTGAGAGAGAACAAACAACCCTGGAAAGTTACATACAAACCATAATGATGATAAATGATGTTTAAATCTGGCCATAATGAAGCCAAAAAACCTAGTGATAGATCCCTAAAAATGAAATAGTGTGATGAAGCCTGCAATATTAATAACATCCTAACAGTTCAATAATTCTCTTGGTGAGAGGTATTTTCAAGAAGCATTTGAAGGCTATTGAGCAGAAATTCAAGGTTTCAACACAGTGGTTTCACAATTACTACTATGATTGATAACTAAGTAGTTATAGATAAAGCAATATATAGATATAGATATAGATAGAGATATAGATAGAGATAGAGATAGAGATAGAGATAGAGATAGAGATAGAGATAGAGATAGAGATAGAGATAGAGATAGAGATAGAGATAGATATGATTAAAAATAACACTAAAGACAGACGAGTGACTCCTGGGTATATCCATGATGAGAAATAAAATGTGAACACCAGGAGATATAGATATAGATATAGATATATTCAGTTTGCTAGCTAGTTATCAACCGTAACAGTCAATAGCTGTTAACCGTAACAGTCGATAGCTAATTACTAGCAGCAGCCAACTTTCAAAGGCTCCACTGCATAGTGTTATCTTTTAAAAATATCTCAGTCTTGTATTTATTCAAATAGCATGCTGATCTTACTTCATTTATGCAACCCACCTATTTAGTTACATAGACATTTGCAGAAACTTTTCTAGAAGGAAAGCAGGGGGAGGGGGTGAAGGGACAACACAAATACATACATACTGTATAATTCTAAACATATGAAGCAATTCATATTGAGGGGAAAAAAGGAAAACTTTCAGCATATCAGTAAACGAAGAAATATAAGTCAAACAATGAGACAGATGAATATTTTTCATTATTTATAAATCTCATATATTTGGTGTCTAGATTGTAACACTGAATGATATTGCAGGATCATCACAAACTGTTTTAACTTCTATTGCTTCTACACAGTGGATTATCATTATGTTGGTCACATATTCAGCCAGATGCTTAGATTGGATTTGGCAGTTTTATCCACCTAATGAGTCCTTCACAAGGACTTGGGATAGACAGATGTTTGATGGTGTTGGAGGTATAAGTTGCCTTTTGATTGTTGGTGACTTTGTCAATGCTTAAGGTGCTCAAGTAGTGCTCCAGATGTTTTGGGATTACACTCAGTGAAACTGTTTGGAATACAAAATAGACAAAGTAATAGAAAATGAAGAAGCTAAAGTGTTCTAGGCCTTTAGAATTCAAACAAATAAGTATCTGCCACACAACAGCCCAGATATAATAACTATTGAGAAGAAAGATAAAATGTCTGGATAGAGAATGTGGACAAATAAATAAATAAAAGCCAAATAAAAGAAAAAAAATTGGAGAAAATCACAAAATATGAAGCCCTGCAAACAAAAGTAGTGCAACTGTGACAAAAAAGCATTTTAGCCAAGTACAATAGCTAGCAATAGCAATAGCAATAGCACTTAGACTTATATAATGCTTTACAGTGCTTTACAGCCCTCTCTAAGCGGTTTACAAAGTCAACACATTGTCCCCCACAGTCTGGGTCCTTATTTTACTGACCTCAAAAGGATGGAAGGCTGAGTCAACCTTGAGCCACTCAGAATTGAACTCTAACCACTGTGCCACCATGTCTCATTCACATTAGATTAACATTCTGAATTTCTGAATTATATTTTATAAAGAAGAAAAAGGGGGATCCTTAAGAATGATTCTTCTCTAACAATATTGATGTCCTTCTGATTTTTTTTGTCTAGGAGTCACTCTGTTTTCTCAAATGTTAGCTACTGTTATATTGTTCATTGATAAAACACTAAAAGGAGGGAAATGTAATGTCTCCCAAATGAATGAAAAGAATTGTGTTTAAATAATTTACTTCCTACTATAATTTCTTCAAGGGTAGTGATATGCTGTTCTATAAATGATAGGAACTGGCAAGTATGCATTTGGTGAGCATGCTTGCCCAGTTTTGATCTGCTATTTTTTGCTCAAGCAACATAATTTCTTCCCTCATCCTCTTGTAATTTTTTTTTTATTTCTAGAGAATCAATGCTTAGTGCTAGCAGCTACACTCTCTAAATGCTAACTTATCAAGTGCTATTCTAGCACATCGGGGATTAAACAAGGCTGCAGTCTTGTTCTACTTTTGTTCATTTTGGTACCCTGGTGTGCTGTTTAGGCAATCTGAATTTTCATCCTCCTAAAGTGGCAGATAAGCAGATCTACATCCTTTTGATGCAATAATTTCTGCCAAGGCAGCATTTAGGCCTTAGAAGAGCTTTGCATTTCTGCTACATTTCTGCAAGGAAGACTAATCAAAGATCGATACTAATAAAACGGATGTTACTTTTTTACAAAGAGGCCAAAAATTCATGCATGATGATGCACCAATGAAAAACTAAACAAATCTCATAGTATAAATGCCCAGGGATTGTTGTCTTTACTTCTGGAAGGTATGATATTTATATAGCTCTGAAGAACCAGTAGAATGCCACAGCTATTCATACATTTTTCTGTACAAGAGATGTCATTATGTGTCAAATTATTAACAACCAAATTGATAGTATAACTCCTGTCTGGATCACAGCTGGTCTTTTCTCAAGCTCTGTGCCTCTCAACCTTGTTCATCAATTTCTTAGAGCAATACTTCAGTTGCCCTGCTATGTTTTTAATTTCTCCTTATGATTAGAGAAGAGAGTGATGAGAGTAGAGAGTAGATTCTGGTCAAGTACAGTATATTTTTACCAGCTGGCTTAGTTCTTGTTTTACCACAGTTACACCTTGCCTTCTTAACTTCAGCAGTTGATTTTCAATCCAAGCAAAAGAGACTTTTTTAATGTATCAAAACTGTCCTTGTTTATAACTTCTTATCAACTTTCTCAGGGGTATAAATAGGGGCCATAATTTATTAAGCAGTGTATTAGAATGTTAGTTTGATTTTATCAGATCCTCAAAACTTCCTTTTCTTGTAAGTAAAAGATAAAAGTAATATGTGCTACCTTACACAACTAACAGTCTCTTCCCACAGAATATGCTCTCCTTCATCTCTGTTAGAGGGAAGACATATTATGCTCCTGTGGTGATGGACAAGTAGAGATAGTTGATAATATTCTTTATTCTGACAACTTTATAAAGATGTTCTGGTGCCCTTATTTTTCCATTTTGGATTGCAATGCCAGGTTGCTCAAGTCAACCATGTGTGAATATCTTCTTGACAGTAATTGTTTTATAACATACATTATTGCAGAATACAGCAGCACATTTCATACATAGAACACTGGTATATATTAATTTTTCTGCTGGCATACAGATGCTAAACTTTACTTTCAAAGTTATTAAAATACTTCACTATAATATTGTTATAAATCTTATTTTAATAGTTTATTACCTGAAGTTATTTTTCTTTTATATAGCATTCTTAAACTATCATCTAATTTATTTATTTGTCTATAAATAGATAATATTCTTATCTTATGGTGGTCAAAGACCATAATAAAATAATGATAGCTATATGAAAAAGCCCTAATGAAGTTTGTTTAAAATAATAGTGTAAATATACTTGTAAATCAATACATAAGGTACAATTATTTTCAGACTGAGGTTTTTCTTTCTGCTCCACCAAAGAATATTGCAAGAAGAAAATTCCCATTCTGCTTATCTTCTTCACAACCTTTCCAGAGTAAATCAATTATAGGCGGAAGACATAATATGGGACTGTCCCAGGTGATCTAGATCTTTTCACAATTTGCTGGCAGAATAGAAATGAGCCATGACATATTTCCTCCTAGCAAGAAAGTTTCAAAATCCATGTAGCACGTTGGATAAATTGGAGTGACAATTTCAACCTTGGCCTGTCCACTGCTGAAACCATTATTCCAACTTGTATGTATGCAATACATAAACAAACAGCATCCTTTTTCCTCTCAGTTTCCTTTATATGATGATCAGATAAGGAGCAGTTGTCATTTTCTTCATTTTTCAAAAAATGAATGTTTCCAGGCATACCTAGTCTGCTATATTTCCAGTTTATATCATTGTTTTTCATCTCAGCAACTGGCATCCACTTGACTCCCAGGGCACTGTAGTTGCCAGCTAGATCAGAAGAGTTGCTTTATGGAGGACAATAAGTGATGTGAATGTGCAGAATGCAGCATGTTCTTGCCCCAAAAACATTATTAGTTTTCCCTCAAGTGGCAACACAAATAATGAACCAATCAGTTAATGTAAGCTTCATGCACACAGAGAAAAATAGACAATGCATTTTAAGGTTCCACAGCATAGAATAGCAGAGAACTTTTAACTACTCTTCAGTATTTATTTTTGAGCTGTACATAAATGGCCCTTTGAAATTCTGCCCTAGAGAAGAGAAAACCTACCCTAAACTTTTTGGGAGAAAATTATCACACACTGTTTTAGCTTCTGTTAAAAAGGTGTCAACATTTTCTTCAGTGTGAGGCTTAGCAACAGCAATGAATTACCTTTTCGTAATGAGCTTTAATCTTTTTTTGCTATTGTTTTTGGAACTAATAATAGCTAACAACTACATTGATAGCGTAGCACCATTTTTTATCTCCCGCAATGCCCAGACCTAATGTCATTCAGGGTCATGTGTGTGCAGAGACGAATGGCGTCCATCATCAAACAATGGCCTGAATAATAATTGGGAAAACATTTTCTTCATTTCGGGGAAGTTGAAAAAGAAAGATGATATAAATGTTCAGAAAAAGTGCAGCTGAAATCTGTTAAAATACTTCAATATCATCATTCTATTTAGAATCTCAAGTAGGAATAATTATACAACAGAGATATAATCATAAAATAGAATCCTAAATTATTCAAACCAATTGGAAGTGACATTTGACTGAAGTTTAGGTTGGTGCTGAAATGACTGCAATGTAAGTACCAAGTTGACCTCTGTGGAATGGTCACTGAGGTGTTTCAGATGAAAAAAAAAGATATTAAAGTTTTTGCAACAAATTGGCTAAACAAATGGTCATAATGCAGCAACAGGCACTGTATAACAGAATAACAAAGTTGGAAAGGATCTTGGAGATCTTCTAGTCCAACCCTATACCATTTCAGACAAATGATTGTCAATCACTTCTTTAAAACCTCCAGTGTTGGAGCACCCACAACTGTAATTGAACTGAAGTCCAATCTATATCTCTAGAAGTAGGAATGGGATGCCAATGAAGTAGGAATGGAGTTAAAGTGATATCAGTCTTCCATTCAACCATGAAATTTGACATAATTCCTTTCTCTATTCTAGAGTAGATAAAGAGGTATTACGCTGATGTAGTGGATTAAAAAATAGAGATACTGTGGGTTTTAATCCTTCCTTAGGGAGAGAAGCTGGCTAGGTGACTTCATCCAGTAACACTCTCTCAGCTCCACTTAATTCACAGGGTTATTTTTGTGGAAAATAAGAAAAAAGGAGCATTATGAACATCATCTCGAGATGTATGAAACAAAGATGGGATCAAAATATATAAATAATATTATCCGCCACAGAGAAAAGTGACAACAGGATGTCTTCTGATTGGTTTTATTCCATCTCTATTTGATCTCATCCATCCATCCATCCATCCACCCATCCATCCTTTCCTGTTTTTGAATTTAGGTCATGATGTGAAACGATTCTGGAAACAGCTGTTTCTTGACAGGTGGAGATCACTGATTTATAAAGCTGCCATATGGGCAAAATCAAAGGCTCAGAAATTGAAAACATCAAACTTTTTAATGCAATATAATGCAATATTGCAATACCATTTTTATTTCAATATAATAATCAGTTTCAACTTTCCCTTATGGATATTACCTTTTTGAAAGATAACAATTATATTAAACAGTTCCAGTTATTTTCTACTAATACTTCTGGTATTAGTGAAACTTCTAAAAATGTGCATATGAATATTTTGAAAGTTATCTAGAAAACTTTTGGAAAAGATCTCTTCTATAAATAATATTTTAAACCAGTATTAATCAATAGGGTATTAAGTAGGATAGTGGTTGAACAGAAACCAGAGCTGCAATCTATGGCATATAGTGTAGCTCTTTAAAAATGTGATAGCTTTTGATGTCACAAATAAATTGCTTTCCCATTCACAGCCGTTTCTCTTTATAAATACTTTTCACTTCTCACTTAATAATCAATTGTTCAGGCTTAAAATATAATGATTAGGCCAAATGAATCTATTTTGATCAAACGTTTTCAACGAGTCTTATACTGGAAGTATATTTGTCTAAATAATTGGTTTTCTAGCACTGGACAGTTTTATACAAGTATTTATATAGAGGTATTTTCATATATACTTCTATAAGAATGCACTTTTAAAAATGTATTTGGGAGCAAGTATAATTGAACCCAACTTCTGAGTTGATATTCTTAGATTTTGAGCTGTGTTTTTTTTCCCCTCCTGTTGGGATAAAAGTTGAGAATAATCCCAAGTAGCCCCTACAAATATGATCATTATTGAAACATGTTAATAGCTGCAGTTCAACAATGTCTGAAGATTCAGAAGTTCTCCACTCTTACTGTTTTATTATAAACTT
>NW_015386357.1:757005-767550 GCF_001527695.2 Protobothrops mucrosquamatus
GGAGGCAGATGACCATGCATTAAATTAAATTAAATATACATATTTTATTATTTTTACTTTAAAATAAGCTGTAATTATCATTTTATGAAATAAAAGGATGCTTAGTTATCATCAGGGCAGCAGATGCAAATAATGAGTGTAATGCCATTATATTTGTAATAGAAATTGTATATTTTCAGAGCATTTCTTTTCTCGTTTAACCAAATTGGGGAAACTGCTTTATTTTTCTTTTATACACCAGAATATAGAAAATGGAAGATATGGAGAGGTATTTGTGCACTTCAGAGATAAATTAATATTCCGCAAAACTACAGTATTTATCCTAGGATCTAACCACAGGGCCATGGACAGATACAAAAGAAAATGCAGAAATGAGATTAAGAGAAAGCAGTTTACAGAAAAGGAGCTCAGCTTGTGACATTTTTTAAAATAAATGCTTTTATACAGGCAAAACCTGGTAGATGGGAGGTAAATTTTATACAGAAATGGGCAGTAACTCACAATAGGCAAGCTGACTTCTCAAGTCAGTTTGGTCTGGAAACAGACAGATCTATTTCTCAAAATGTCATTTCTAAAACAAATCAAATGTCATATCCAAGATAAATTCATTGCATCACCTCTCTTCTTTCCAATTTTCTCTTCCTGCCCTTCTCTTTACTTCATTTCTGCTGACTGATTAGGAGCAGTGATTCACTGGCCACAGTGGAAAAAATCTCCTTCTTCCAATTCTGAAGCTGCCATGTTCTGTAGACTTCAATAATTGTAGAAAAATATAATTTTCTTAAAGGTATTGACATTACAGTGCCAATACAATACAGTTTCCTCCAAAATTATCATGGTACAAAAGTAGAAGATTTGTACCATAAACTATGCAGAGAGAAGACCCTATTACAACTTTGTATTTGTATATGTGTACAGAGTAAGATGGATGTTTTAAACTGTCTGAGTAGGAAGACAAGAGGATGATGGGTAAGGTAGAAGTACATGTCTATGTTATATTTTCATTTGAGAAATTAATTTCAGAATGTCATCTCCTCTTTGAATCTTAATTTGATGTGCTTTTTTCTAGATGAAAAGTCACAGTGAAATAAAGTAAAGCAAAACCCACAACAGAATAACATTTACTGAAGAGCATTTGTGGTCCATGTACATTCATAACTAATGTATTAGAAAAGATAGATAAGTTCATCTTATATAATAATGGACCTTCTGTCAGTTTTAAAATTTTAAAGTAAAATGGTGCCAAGTTCCATTTGTTGGATATCCCAAAATATAACTATAAAATTTCCTTTCCCAGTCTTAGAATAGAATGACAGAGTTGGAAGAGACCTTGGAGGCCTTCTAGTCCAACCCCCTGCTCAGGCAGGAAATCCTATAGTGTATCAGACAAATGGTTATCCAATCTCTTCTTAAAAACCTTCAGTGTTGGAGCATGCAAAACTTCTGAAGGCAAGTCGTTCCTTGCCTGAGTAATTGTTCTAACTGTCAGGAAATTTCTCCTTAGTTCTAGGTTGCTTCTCTCCTTGATTAGTTTTGATCCATTAATTTCCATCCATTCTTTCCAAGTTGCTTTGGAAAATTGCTTGACTGTCTCATAAACAAGAGGGATTAACTGCATAAATCCAGATGACCACTAGTTTTCTGTCTTTCTGTTTTTTTTGCCATTTTCTGTGTAACTTTAGGCTGCCTGTTAAAGGAAGTTCTGATCTTTTTTAAGTCTGTATATCAGCCTTTACACTTGATGGGTTTTCTTCTGCTCATATTATAATTCCATTTTAAAATGCTGGTACAGACATCCTGCAATCACTTGAAATTGTTTTCTCAACTTTAAATGACTTTTTCCAGGTACCAAGTATTTTATGAATAACTAGTGTCTGACTATTCAACATGATGAATGTGAAGACAAGAAGGGAATACCTAAATAATTTCTTTTAACTGATACGCATTTGAATTGCGTATTAGAGTAGATGTTTTTTACCTTTTTGAAGTAGAAGACTTTGTTATCTTGCAGTATCCAGAATTAAACATATTATTTACCAGATTGCTTACATTTTTGTCATATTTGTATATCTGTTGTGAATCTTTTGATTTGGGTTCCTGCAGTGAGCTCTGATTTGTTGGTATAAGTGATTCCTCCTCGTTGTATAACCCACAGAATTGTATTATGTCAGTAACTTTGAAGTGGAGTTGCAATTAAAAAAAAAGACTATAATGCACATATTTCTGAGTGTAATTAAACAGTTATTAAAAACTGTTAAGCTTCATCAGACCTCTTATTTTGTTATGTTTAATTAGCATAAGCAATAATTACATTCATTCCTATTCTCTTGTTAAATGCTAAACCCTTCAGCATTACATCAGAAATCTAGCAATGTATGGCTATTTTTTAAATCTGGTCTCTATCACTGTTGTCATGATTGGGAGCCCCTTTAATGGACTGTATCATAAACTCTAAATTGAAACCAGTATCTAATAGACTCTGATAATAAATATATTTAATTTCCAATTAAAAATTATTATATTCCAGATCCATCTTTTCCCCTTGGTTCCCCCCCAGATTTAATGGGACTACAAGTCCCAGTTCACAATCCAGCATGGTGATTATAGTCCAGTGCACCTGGGAGAGCAAAAGCTGCCCTATATAAAAGGGTATTTGCTCTACACTGGATACTTTTTCTAAACATTCCTTTCCCAAGTGATACAATATTTGTATACATCAAGTGGATGTTGCTTAAGAAATAAAGTGTGGCGTTGACAGCAAGGATGCGAATTTGATTACTATCCACTACAAAGCACTAATGGCACTAATGGCAACACATTAACCTTTGGGCTATGCCAAAAAATTTCTCTTTCACTAGCATATCCTCACATACTATTATGGTACTGATGAATTTATAGGTCTAACTTTTCTTTTCTGGAAAACACATTTTAAATTACAATATTGCATTTTTCATCACACTTGGCAGCCTATATGATAATTTGTGATAACAGGCATGAAATATGAGCAGATAAAGATAGTGTAAATGATGTAAGACAGTCATCACTCAGACTGCTATATTTATGGAACTATAAAAAAGCATATGCTTTCTACAGGTTTATTGAAATAGGCATCTATTCCAAATGACATGGTCTTTCAATTTCATGGCAAAGCTTTTTCAGATTGTTTAGGTGAGTTATAATATATATGCCAAAGATGCTTGCTTTTACTATTTTTTTTTAAATTTAATGCTACATTGTATTTTAATGTTTTCCTGTTCTTTGCATCACTTTTTGAGGCTTGAAACTTGCTTTACAAAGAACAGTTCTATGGATCTGAGCAGAGAAGAAGGTAAATGTAAAAAGGTAGGAGCAAGAAAGAGGCAGTGTCTAGGATGATGGTGAGACATGATATATTTTCATGCTGTTCTAGTTCTCTTACCAGGCATTTAGATAATATATTGAGAAAAGGAGTCTTTGATCAAAAGTCATTCAGAAAAGTATTGCAAACTGTTTATAACTTTACTTGTTGAAATTTAGGAAAGAAGGATGTTAATTTGTAAGCAAGTTGGCAGATTAAGCTATAAGTAATAATCTTTCAAATAAGTCTAGTAATGCTGGATTTGCCAATTTGTATTGAAATCTGGGCAACATCAATTTACTAATTTATTATCCTGATTTTTTTTATCTTGATTTTTTTCTAATTTGATGTTTTTAACTCTTGGATAGGCCACCTAGACTCTTTTGATGAAATATCAAACAATCTATCACACTTAGAACAATTATTGCTAAAATATGCTATGCTGCACTACAGGTTAATAACATGGCTACTTTCTCTGGAAAAAGCAAGGCAAGCAAGCAAGCACTCACCTTAGATCTTCTGGAACAAAATCAAGTTGACCTTCCGAAAACAGCAACTATACCAGATTTATCATCCAGGAACAAAGAATAAATGAGTATTCCATGAGTCAGCCTTCTACAAAAACTTATAGAAAAGGGAATCCAGAGCCCTATCCAGGTTTCAGTAATACATGCCAGGTCAGCTTTCTCATTCAGGCCTTGAATGTCTGCCAATCTCTCAGTATGAGATTGGGGGACTGGAACAATATACAAATGGCAGGGCCCCTGAGAGTTGCCCACCTCCCATCTATTTTCATAATTCTCCCTGCCCATCCATGCTGAGATGCTATAGCCAGCCCTCATCCCTCCAGAGGCTTCTCCTCTCCCTGCGCAAATTGGTCCAGGACCACATTCCCCACCTTATTCACATAACCAAAAACCAACCAATTAACCAAGGGCCACCTGCAGAACATACAGTGCCTCAAGCTAATTAGGAACCCCTCACTCCCATATACCATCACACAATGGCTTCAGCCAGTCCGATCTCACCAGACTGGTTAGGTATCCAAATATTCACAGTATTTGGATCACAGTCCCAGTGATCTAAAGCCCCCATCTCTGTCTCTCACCCATGAAAAAAAAAGCAGTCCAATTTGAGTGTTTTCCTACTTGATGAGCAATTCCGTTCCCAATCAAAATTCTTGCAAAATCCTCTTAAGTTGCAATTACTTCTGCTGGAGAGAAGCTCTTCACCAAAGGGTTAGGCAAGGCCCCTGCCAATAGCTGGTCCTACATAAAGCTTTAACTGACAAGGATATTTTGGGATGAGAGGAGGCTGATCTATCACTTGATAGGTAAAAACATCAAAGATGAAGGATTAAATAAATATAGTTATTGATTTGGTACTGACAGTACTTTTGAATAGAAGGAAATTGTTTGCTACTTATTCAAAAGTAATCCAGACTGTTGCTGAAAGGAGTAATGCTGTATTTAGCATTGTGCTGAGAACTTACTATAAGTTTAGTTGGATCTAACTAACTCCCAGATTAGATGAATCTGAACAGAATTTTAGATTTTTTTTTACTTTCTTACAAAATACTGAAAGCCAAAGAGAAATTGAAAAGAAAATAAAGAAAAATACTGCAGTTAAATATTATTTTATATTCACAGTATCATCTTTAGATATAGCCTCAAACATTATATATAACCTCATTTTGTTTTTGTAGCCCTTAGATTTTTATTAGCTCATCAGGACTCCCAGCACTCCCAGCATATTTAAGGCAGGTTTCATAAATAAAAAAAAACATGATTGGACCAACCTCCCATTATTTTGTATGGCTTCAATATTTCCCTCAAGCTTTATTTCAGGAGTTTTTATTTTGAAGTTTCTCCCAAAAAGATTACAGAAGCTGAAAGCAAAGCAAACAATGATCAGAAAAGAAGGGGCAAAACAGCTAGTCCATCTAAATATTATGTCAATAAAATAACAGATTTTTATCTGCAAGAAATTGTCTTTCCCTCCTTGTGTGGCATCAACAGTTCAATGTTTCCAGATGAATTTATTCAGAAATATAATAGATCAATTGTTTTTCCCCTCCTTTCAAATGGAGAAAGAATGGGGAAAGGGAAAAAATCATTGTCTTGCAAGACTGTGCCAATTATTATTTGAATTATATTCAATAATGTATGTTCTTTTTTCTTCCTTTCAAATGATTCTTTTGGCCTTTATTTTATTTATTATATTAAGATGTCACTCATCTCACTATCCAAAGCAACTCTGGGCAGTTCACGATGCTATAAAAATATAAATATAAAAAACCTGTTAAAAATGAGTACAAAATAGTTGTTATCAGCAATTGTTTTTATAAGATATAGCATCAGGATTGGAATTACAGTTGCAATTCAATTTACAGTTGATAATAATTGGGGTCAGATATTATTTATTTAAAATATTTTCATGCAGCCTTTAAATGCAAAACTATTTGAAGGATATTTATGAGGCACCATTTTAGAACAATAAAATGCAGTTACTTCAAAGAGAAATATAAAATATTTAAAATAATAACTTTCCTTCAAAAGCCAACTGTCATATCCAGATTTTTAAAAGAATTAGCTAAGAATACACATGCCCATTATAAAGATATCCATTCATACAGAAAGAGTTATTTTTCTATCAGCACCAGCCTAAAGATAGAAATGGGAACATAGCTAGTGGATCTTCAAATAATTGCTTCCAATTTATTAATGATTTTTGAATCTGGGTCCAGTGGAAGTCATAATTTGTCCTTTTGATGTCCTGCTTATAGATGGGAGCAGTAACACTAACAGTAACAGCCAAAGAAAAATGTAATGTTGGCCAAACTAAATCAGGACAGAGCCAGATTAACCAGTCAATCAATCTGTCAGATTAAAATAATGCAGATAGAAGATACAAAAGCAAGGCTGAGTCACAGGAAGCAGCTCCACAGATTAATTCCTATGCCAGCAAGGAATTACTCACAACAAAACCAATAACTGCAATTGTTAGCAACACCAAAAAATGTGATGCACAAGCTTAAATAGTACAAAAAGCATTTACTTTGGAACCCAGGTGTTGTTTCTTGCCTAGAACTGTGGGAGATTTTCTAATACTCTACCACAAGTGCCTCTGCCTCCATCTTGCCTTGCATTCTCCCATTCTCTGGCATTCCCAAAGGACCAGAAGAAGGCGGGAAAAAGATCAGCATTTTCCTTAAAAGCCAGGTTTTGTTTTGCTTTTTGCAACATTGCTTGGTCCAGCCTTCTCAATTATCTGTTCCCCTCTCTACAGTTATTTCACCGCAGAACATTTCTGTGTTTGTGGCATTTGTTCCTTCATAGGGAATTCAGCCTTAGTTAATGTCAGTTTCAAATCTCCATTCAGTTTTACTCACTTGTAGGATCTTCTATATTAAATTTAGCCCACCTCCTCCTCCTCCTCCTCCTTTTGCAATCTCTAATTATCTATCTATCTATCTATCTATCTATCTATCTATCTATCTATCTATCTATCTATCTATCAATCAATCAATCAATCAATCAATCTGGTTAAATTCCAAACCCAACAGTTTAGAAATTGATTCCTGTTAATCACATAATTTCTCACTCTTCCTGCCTTCTAAAAACCAGCAAGATAATCCTAGATATGACTCTTCCAAAATGGTGGGCTTATTCCCATGAAACAGTTTATGATTGTAGCTATCTTAGAAAGAAAACTATCACTCCACCATTCGGGGAAAAAAAGGTTTCTTCCCCCCAATATCAAATTTAGCATCTGTTCATTGGTATATGCTGACAATGTCATCCAGGAATTTGTGTGCACAGGGGAAAAAAAGCACAGTACATTTACCTCAATACAAAGCTTTCTTAAACTGTCATTTAATTTTGCTCTGTAAAAGGTGGTCTTTGTAAATGCACCGGTATTACCTTTTAAAAGAAGCCTGATTTAATTTTCCTATTGGGAGATAAAAGGTTTAGAAGTTGGCAGCAAATGGAAGGTATACATTCATTTTATTGCTTTAAGATACTTAATGTGAATTCTTAGAGATCTTATATGGGGGAAAATAATTTTCTATAATTTGACTCCATTTTCATAAATGCTCAGTTTAATGAAGCATATCATACTGAATGGTTATGTACAAGTAGAGCTAAAAAGAGTAAAGCAGTTTAATCCTGTTTTCATTCAAACAGCCATCTAAGTCAGAGTGTCAAACTCGCAATGTCACCTGACGTGTCACAGCGTATCGCGACTTTTTTTCCATTGCCGGCAATGGGGTGGACGCTGTTTCAGCATGACACATCCAGCCTGCAGACCAGCAGTTTGACACCTCTGATCTAAGTAGATTCTTTAAATAATATGATCTAGTAGCCTAGGCTGAACCTTTCTGCTGAAGAATAACAGAAGGAAGCTGAAAATTGTTAGAAAGATATGTTTTTATTTGAGTTCACTATGTGAAATGTGAAAATATTGTATTCCAGCAGGATTAAGAACAATGGATCTCCTAAACACAACCCCACAGAGGTATCCCTCTACATTTCCATTGCTTAATCAACAAGACATTAAAATTCAGTGCTAAAAATAAATTAAAAATTCAGATTTCTTCCAGGCCGTCCACTAAGCCAGACCCCATAACTATATTAAATATAAATTAGTTTTTTAAAAATATTCATTAAACACTACAGTAAATAGTAAGGAATGTAAACAAATTGTATCTTAAAACTAGGACAACAGAAAAAATGCAAATTTTCTACCTTTTTCAATGCATTTATTTAAATTGCTATAAGGGGGAAAAGGCAAATACAGACATTTATTGAAAATTATTTTAATCATTCTCCCAATGTTTATAAAGAAAAATGTTGTGTTTTCGGTTCACAAGCAATTGATGAAGACGCATGGTGGAAACAATAGCTCTTTATTTCTCTCTCCAACTCCAAGCAAACAGCAAAGAGCACGCAGGCCTTTTATAGTGCCTGAAAACCCAGACAGTGTTAACCAATAGGAATTTAGCCTTTTCGCGCCTTGCGCATGCGCCCAAGGCTGGCGCCGCTCTGTCTGGTCCGGGCAGCTTTTGGGATTGCCCGGGACCATTTGCAACACTCTGAGCCTGCAGTCAACTCCTGCAGGCTCAGGACACAACAGAAAATAAGATCTGACATGATCTCTACTGAAATTACATGATCTTAAGGGCATAATTTTCAATTCTGAAAATCCTTCAAAGCAAACTTTTAAACTTTAGTCACTCACCATGCCAAAGAAAATATGTTTAACAAAGCAGATGAAAGTAAAACATGGCCGATAAGAACAATTATTACAAATTCTGCTAAAGTGGAAAGTGACAGTGAAAGAATTAGGGGCTTGATAGCTATGGAGAAAAACTCAGTGGTCTCCCTATTCTCTTGGTATCCTGAGCAAATTGCTTAATTTTGCTTAATAGTTAATCCAAAGCTTCATATGTAAGTACAACTTTCCATTAGCTTTATTGTTTCAGCCTCAAAGTGAGGAATGTATTTATTAGTGTTCATCCATGTCTGTGATGAATGGGTAGATGGAGAATGTACAGAAAAAAGTAGCACACACACAAAAAAAACCCAGATAAAGTCTTATAGCACAGAAAGTAATAGATCACTGATCATCTCTGGTGGACCACTAAGGACTTCAGATTGCTTAGGCTTTTGCAAAGAATCCTGAATGGACACAATTAATCTAAAGAAGTATTTTTAGGGTGTATTAAGTTCATTTCCAAATATTAATTATGCCTTAAATATTAGCAATTGTTTATTAGAACACATCAAAAAGCTGTATTCATTTTCTTACTAAAGTTAATAGAAAGTTAGACCTCCCCTATTTCAGATCATTGGCAAGGGGAACATATATGGAATATAGTCCAGTTCTATAGTTGAATGCTATTCCTAGATTCCAATTTGATTTTCTTACATTTCCTTTAAAGTGTATGTAGGCATGTAGAACCAGCTATCAGCATGTCCATATTTTAATTTAAAATGTATGCATATGGTTGTGTATCTATGCATATATGTAATTGTCAGGTAGTCCAGAGAGTCTTTGTTCATTAGAGTATTGCGTATTGCAGTCCTTACCAGTGGATATATCACACAACCCTCCACTTCAATGGACTTCTTCTTTTATAAACATAGCCAATGGCTCTCGTGACTAATGAACATGGAATTAACATGAACTATATTATGGTTAAAGAGCATCTGGTGGGGGAAACCTGATCTTCTCCAGCATCAGCTCTTCAGGATTTCATCAAAAATATATTTTCCTTCACATACTACCTAAACCACGTCATTGGAATCACTAGGCATTGATGGTTGGACTTCCATCAGGCAGTTCTTCCACTGAGGTTTATCCTTATCCCAAAGAAATTCCATATAGTTTTAGCACAATACTACAAATATAACATATCAGTCGGATTCTAATGGTATTTTTACTGCACTATTGTTTTCCAATACAAAAAAAATTATAGGACATGGTCGTAATTGCTATAAATGAGAAAAGCAACAGGACATGTTTCTAACTTAAGTTTGCTTCATAACACTGGTCTGGTGGGATGCTGTTAAAATGGGTTTCCTGCTTTGAAATAGCCTTTCCCTAGCCATGCAGATAATTTCTAATCTCTTCAGAAGTAAAAGGTTTGGGTAGAGAAGTGCTCTAATGATTGCAACTTTGCTTACACCTGCTGATTACATCTGTGTTACTCTTAGCAGAGAAAGGCAACATAGTTTATAAAGCTTCTACACCAAGATGTTGAAAGAGATTTAGCATAAGTAACTTACTCTGCCAACCAATGGCTATGTCCAATTTTAAAAATCATTTGCATTTTCTTATTTAGTATACTTTATAGTTCGACTCCAAGATAAATACTTACTAAAGTAAATATTTAGCAGTCTTTCACAATAGAAAGAACTAGCATATTAAAGTCTTATACTAGCTCAAAAATACAAACAATCCAAATGCTATCCCATTTTTATGTTGTTGTTTTTTGCTTCTATTTACAATATCTTTCATTAAGGTAGAAAGGACATTTGAGACTACCACTTCTATTGCAAAAGTCATCATTAAGATTATCACAACAGTTTGTGCATGAAATCATTGGTAGTGGATACAATAGTAATGGATTTTCTTTCCCATCCAATCCTTACTGGCTAACTGGTTAAACAGAATGATTAGAGTGGTAGGATCTGCTTGGCTAG
>NW_015386357.1:768647-784011 GCF_001527695.2 Protobothrops mucrosquamatus
ACAATATCTTTCATTAAGGTAGAAAGGACATTTGAGACTACCACTTCTATTGCAAAAGTCATCATTAAGATTATCACAACAGTTTGTGCATGAAATCATTGGTAGTGGATACAATAGTAATGGATTTTCTTTCCCATCCAATCCTTACTGGCTAACTGGTTAAACAGAATGATTAGAGTGGTAGGATCTGCTTGGCTAGTTCCTACCTTAGACAAATATTTTACCATGTGAAACTCAGGTTATTAACATAGTCTGGTTGAAGTAAGGAGCAATGCCAGAAGTGCTAATGAAAAGCTCTCTGGTGGGTCTCTGTTATATTAGAAAATAACCGCTGGCTCACAGAATAGCAGGAACAATAGCATACATACAGTAAGTAGCACTGATCAAAACTGTCATATAGCATCGCTCTGGAATATTGTGAAAAAATAAAACAGTAGATAGACCCATAATATTTTTAAAATGTCTAGTGCAGTGGTTCTCAACCTTTTTAATGCCATGACCCCCAACCAGTCGTAAGTCGAGGACTAAACCGGTCGTAAGTTGAGGACTAAACCGGTCGTAAGTCGAGGACTACCCAACCGGTCGTAAGTCGAGGACTTTCCCTGCCCGGGAGCGCTGCGCATGCGTGGTTCTGCCCCCTGCACCGGCCAAGGCGTAGCTGGCAAGCGGCAGAGACGGAGCAGGCCGACCACCAGCTGGCCCAGCTCAAGGGAGGTAAGGCACCTGCCGGAAAAGGAGAAAAAAAATGGCGGACAGCCTTGCTTGGCGACCCCCGTGAAATGGTCGATCAACCCCAAATGGAGTCGCGACCCATAGGTTGAGAACCGCTGGTCTAGTGGGTGTCCATGATTTGTCCCTAGGAATTGCCAAAGGATAACAGATGCTAATGGTTCAAAATAATTCACCATAGATGTTTCAATCTTACAAGCTCGGGATTTTCGGCTATTAAACCACCCAATCTTTTGTCAAGCTTCTCATAAGCTTGTAAAAAGATGCAGCTGCTTTAAGAGACTAATTTAAAATACTGGTGCTATTTTAAAAGGAATCCAGAAATAAAGATGAATATACTTTGCATGTACAATCGAGAGGTACATGTATAGTAGAGAGGTGTTGCTCTTACCCAAGGTCCAAAGCATGCCTTTTAAATTATTTTGAAGTTTGCCTACTGTGTATAATAGACTCTATAGATATAGTAGAGCAGTGGAGAACTTTGACTTAACAGGGCAGTAGTGGACACAAATCTTGATAGAAGTATCAGAGAAATCCATAATGGATTCCTTTTCAAGTGAAATGATACAATCTGATAAAGTAGAATGTACTGCTTCATGGTAGGCATGTAATTCATGAAGGTTACTGTGTCTGAAAATATTTCTTGGCTAAAAAACAGCATACTAAGAAACTTACATCTAGGTAATTTGACTAGAAAAGAAAATATTTGATAAATCTGCATAGGAAAAAGTATACACATAATAAATGAATCTTTTATACTATGAGAAAATATATTGCATATGAAACAAATTTAGATTTGTTGTTGCTTTTTGAATGATTCACAGAATGTTTGACATGATAGACTAATACTTCAATTCTTGCCATATTTACACAAATGATTTATACCAATCCACTGCAAAGACATTATTTAAATTAAGGAGCAAGCAATTCCAACAATAATTCATCATGTTAATTCTTCAAAATATGAAATATGAAAATAATTAATAAGGATATAAGAACATGTCTTAAATAAAACCTGTATTCTTTTCAAGTGATAAAAAACACAGCAAATCACAAAAATGCCAATAAGTCAGGAATTGTCAAACTTTATGATAGCATGAACTACTAAATTTTCAAGTAAGACTGACCATTCTAATCATGTGGATATCAAAAGTTCAGGAATCGGCTGTGAATAATAAAATTTAACTAAACTGAAACACTTGAAAATGCAAAACTTTCCAAAGGGTTTTAGAATACGAGACTGATAAAAACCTTCTTATAAAGAATTCCCTTTGAGTTGCCTTGCATTTCTTGATAATAAAAAGCTTAAAAAGTTCATCCTGATTGTTTTACTCAGAGAATTAAGACATAAAGAGAAATAGCTTGATATATTTCCTGAGTGTGGATGGTCAAACTATGAGAGCTTATACAAAAATATCAAAAAAAAACCATCCCCTTCCCTTTTTATATTATTGATATGGTAGACAATTAAATAGTTAAACAATTTTAAAGATTTTATTAGTTAAAGATCAGCTGCATTCCTAAACTCACTAGCCATATTTCTGCTTAGAATTGGGTTAATGTAATACAATTTTTGTTCTGTGAGTCCTACAGAACTTAATAGGAAGTCCTTTTCATCCACAAACCAGAGTTACCCATATGAAGTTCTATTAAAATTATGCAGTAGAAATTTGTCGTTAGTCATAGCCTCTAATCTCAATACAGTTAGAGCTAAGGTATAATCTCACATTTATCCCACTCATCATTTTGCCTGAAAAAGCTATTTAGAAAATCTGTGTATGCAAAATCCAATCCTTGTTAAATGTGCTTTGGATTTTCCTTCCCATCCTGCTTAAATAAGCTAGTTTCTCTAGACAAAACAGGAAAATGTGAGTTTGGACTTAGTTGTAAATTGGGCCATGATGCAGACTGAACTAAAAAAACCTGCTGTTCATGGATTCCTAATTTTCAAGATAAAAATTAAAACCATATTCTTGAATTTTGCAATCCTCCATAAAAAACAACCATTTATTCCATATTATGACATTATACTGAATGTTTCTCTAATTTGAGCAACAGTGGCTAATAATGAGAACAAGGAGCCATACAATGTGATAATGTCTTGTTTTAGATAAACAACTATGTACATTGCAAAGGGAGAGAAAAGAAGAATTTAGTGAAGGTATAGTGCTGCATATCAGCTACAAGTTGTGCACAATCTATAAACCTTTTAAAAAAAGCTTAAAGCTGCTTACATTCAGATGGATTTGCACAATAAGCTAGTTAATAAAAATGTTCATGCCATTTTATCCATCAAATATTGCATTTTAACCATTTGAGAATTATTGTGTATCTGAAACAATTTTCTTTTTTAGTTGACCAAGACTCACTAGAGGTTGTTGTATGCTATGGGTTCTGATTTTTACAAAACTAAAATCATCATTCTAACTTTAAAGCAAATGCTAAACTTCAACACTTGTGCTAAACTTCAAAACTTGTGATAGGGAAAAATGGCAGTGTATTTCTACTTGTAAGGAGAAGGGTTGGTTGAACATTTAAATGAACATAGCCTTAGAGAAATACTGTTCAGACAGATGACTCCAAGGCCAGATAAATTGTCAGATTGTACAATAGAATGGGAGAAGACTGTCACATAAAACATTTCTCATGACAGATTCCAGTCTCTGATATCTCCATACTGATGTGGGCAAAATTTCTCTTTGACATTTTGAAACACTACAGTACTATAATGCCTGTTACCTATGAAATAATGCTGAAGTGGATGGACCAATGAATTGCTTCAATGAAAAACTATCTGCTGTTTTATGTGCAAGACTTATTTAAACTAGTTTAATGGGTCAGGAGAGATTACGGTATATTAACTTCCTTATTCCCATGTTTATTATTGCAAAGTTACATTGTGAAAAATGTTCCACAACAACCAGAGTTCATAAAAGAGCACTAATATATTTCAGTTAAATTAAGATTTATTAAGAACTTAATCCACTGGATTAATAATAACCTACTGAAAAGTAAAGGATTGGCTTGCATGTCTATCGGGAAATATGCTATTGCACTGCTTGTATTCTTCTTAGAGAATCTGGATAGGCCCTGAAGATACAGAATGTTTGACTATAAGTGCAGTTTGGTATGGATTTTTCCCCCTATACTTAGTTTATGGTTTCTATCTAGCGATATCCACCTGCCCTCAATAAATAGTCCTTGATGATTCTGAACAAGCAACACTGACATGAAAGGTCCTCAGCTTTTTTGCCTCAATAAAGTCATTCAAAGCATGGACTGAATATCTTATTGCCATGTGGAAATGCAGCTTGGACACATGAAAGCCACATGTTTCAGATAAATTAATGTCTCAGTGATATGATTGACTTGAAATTTTGTGGGCCAAATGTAGGAGAAATCAGTAGATCAGACTCAATCTGACTTTAAGGGCTGAAGGCACAGAAGATTTGTTGAGAATGCCTCAACATGGCCATCCTTGGGTAACAAACATTTAGATAGAAGTTGAAATCCCTTTGAAAACTTCCTTGAGAAAAATAATGCATGGAATAAAATGATTATTTCAGATAGTAGCTTTATTGCCATACAATGACAATTGTACAATATATAGAATATTCTACATATAGAATAAGAATGTTATACTTACTAATCATGTTTAAGAAACATCTTATCTTCATGGGAACCAGGAAAGGTCCTGACTGATATACTTTCTCAAATTATATTTCTGCTCTTGGTCTTAGGTTTCATATATCTGGCCGTTGCCTTGGTTGAAGCTCTTACTCCTATTCCTCAGTATTATTTCTACTGCCCATTACCCAAGTTTAATCAGTTCAAATTGAACCAGCGATGCCTATTTTCAAAGGGCTGACCAGAAATTCAGAGGGGGAGCATCTTTTCCAACTAATAACTTTAATTCAAAGGCATAAGCTTTTTGAAATGCTGCTCCATTTACTAAATGCATGGAGTGGCTACACTAACTCCTGAAAGTTTATGCGTTTTCATAAAAGTTGGAAAAGGTACCTATTTATGCCACCATAGACTAATATGTCTCTCCTCCTACAATGTCTCTAATTGGGTGAAAATTCTAATTATACATTTTTCCTGAGATATCTTTTTATATCCTCTCTTGATAGTAATTATACAATTTAGGCTAATAGCATCATCTATTGTAAAAGTCCTTCTACAACAAGTTGGAAGGGTTATTTAATGTTGCTTTGGAAAAAACAATTATTGCATTGTACATTAAATTGTCATGGCCTATGACCGTGGTTTTAATCAACTCATATAATGGTCTAGTATTAAAATGGCAATAAACTTTTTAAAAACTGAGTTTCTAATTAAATCAATTCATGATAATATGAAAGCAATTGCTGATTATTTAGGATGGTCCCTATGAAATAATACCTGAATTTGGTTTAGGTGATACAGCTTGCCTTAAGAAAATAAGTTATATATCAGATATTTGCTAGATATTCAGGGAAAATATTAAATGACTTGTACAGTTCATTTAATCTACGAATATATGCAACTAATTCTAGAATAAGAGTGCATTCCATACTCACGAGTACTGACTAAAAGACAGATGAAAAATCAGTTGTATGTTGCAATCAAATATAAACAAAAGCATTGTAGTGTTTTCTTTGCTTGATGAATGCTAGAATTAGTTCTTTTTTTGTCTTCCTAGCAAAGTAATCAATGAAACATCAATCACCAAAGTCAGCATCAGCAGAGAATACTGCTTTTGTCCCAAAAGCTTGAAAAGAGATCCATAACATTATGGTATTTCTCAACCTTGGCAACTTGAAGATGTGTGGACTTTAATTTTCAGAATCCTTGGCTGGGGAATTCTGAGGATTGAAATCCACACATCTTCAATTTGCCAAGATTGAGAAATGCTGCATTAGGGAATATATCTCATACACTGTGCTTCCATCAGAAATTAAAAACAAGGAATCTTTTTTTTGCCTTCTCAGACATGTCAATGAAAAATTGTCAGTGAAATAAGATATGAACTTTCCATTTGGAAATTCTATTCTATTCTATTCTATTCTATTCTATTCTAAGGTGATTCAGCTACTTCTCATTAAATCTTCAAGTCAAATTGCCAAATTGTTTCAATATGATGAATCAGATTGGATATATTTAAAACAGTCTAATGATGGCCTGGACTTTTCCACATGCAATCAAATGCAATCAATTGTTAAATTGAATAACTGAGTCAGATCATGCAGGATTTATACACTCAGACAATGTAGATTTGAGCAGGAGAAATTAATATCATGAAAAGCTACCTTCCTTCAGTCAATGCTGCATAAATTCAAAACAGAATCAGAGCAATAGACCTAAACATACCAATATCAGGACACTGGGAAATAATTTGACAATGAGTAAGCAGAACAATCTAAGAAAATATGTGTCATTTGCAACCAAGACAAAACTAAGCAAAAAGTACATGCTGATCCATCTTACAAACCATTGTAGTAAAGCAGAATTCAGATCTATAAAGATTTTTAAATAGATTTGTTTATATAAACTCCACACCAAATTTGATAGGCTATTTTGCCCTAACATATGACAATTTGAGAAGTATGTGGAAAGTACAAATAAAGAATGAACATATGTAAACAGGTAGACTTCAACCACAACTAAGCCCACAATTTATGTTACTAAGCGAGACATTTGTTAAGTGAGTTTTCCCCCATTTTACAACCTTTCTTGTCCCGGTTGTTTAGTGAATCACTGCAGTTGTTAAGTTAGTAACATGGTTGTTAAATGAATCTGGCTTCTCATTGACTTTGCTTGTCAGAAGTTTTCAAAGTTTCATGATCGCACGACACTGCACCTGGGACATGACACCTGGGACACTGCAACCTGTCATAAATATGAACCAGTTTCCAAGGATCCCAATTTTGATCACATGACCATGGGGATGCTGCAATGTTCATAAGTGTGAAAAACAGTTATAAGTAACTTTTACAAAATAATGATACAAAATTCTGTGAACTACTTTCCCAAGGGCAAAGTAGTTTGCCCTTGGGAAAGAGAATTAAAAGTAATAATAGAAGCACAGATTTCACCTGAAATTTAGATATTTTAAAAATAAATTTGTTAATAACTGTTAATAAACAGTTAATAGTTACAGATATATTACAGTCATCATTGAAATGGTCCCCAGTAACTGCTGCAGAACTTAACAGAATGATTTCACAGAAGACAGTGGGCAAAACCATGGGAAAGAATATATTACTACCAAAAATTCTTAAGGCATTTGCTGATTTTTGGGCTCCTATGTTTGCCTTCTTGTTTATTTACATCAATGCAGCTGGTGAATTTTTGTGGAGTTAAAAACAGTGTGGTAATCCCAATATTTAAGAAGGAAAATTTCACAAACCCTGTTAATTTTTGCCCCACAAATCCCGCTGACATAGGACATAAGTTATATAGAAGGTATTGTTTAAACTGATTGATGGACTGCGCAGATATAATGCAGATTATAGCAGAGGAATAGGCAGGCTTCAGAAATGGACATGGTACTATAGATCAATCTTTTATCTTACAATATCTGATTCATAAATCAATGAATGGCCACTCAAAATGCCTCTGTGCATTAACTTAACATCTGCCTTTGATGCAATAAATAGAACATTTAAATTTACATAGAGGAAAATTATAGAAGTTTTTAACTGCACGTATATACAAAAGATTATTTTAAATAAGATATAAATTATATGAAGACACTACATGCAAGTATAGATAAACCAGAGTGACTCCCTAAGAAAGCAGATTAAAACCACAAAACCACTCTGGCTCCCTTTTTCTTTAATTTTTATATAAACAACATTATAGAAGAACTAAATAATCTTTTCTTTTATGCCCAATTAATTGGAAGTAAAAGGGTCCCTACATTACTGTATGTAGACCAGTGCTTTTCAACCCGTGGTACATGTACCATCGGTGGTACTTCGGCACCTGGCTGGTGATACATGTACATTGTTTTTGTGTTTCTTTTATCTTTGATAAAAGGAGACATTTGATAATAATGAGCTAAACTAAAAAAGAGCCCTATGATAAAATTTCAGGATGAAAAATTAATAACTGAGAAGTTGTTCTGTACTGTATATTTGATGAGCTGAACATAATAAAGGCATAACTAAGATTTGGAAGGAGAGTCTCAAGAATGTACACATGAGTGGTTTTAGGTTTTAAGAGAGTTTTAGAAAAGCAAACCCTTAGAAGTTGCTGAGGACAAAAAGGCAGTTTGTGGAGGTATATTGTAAAGAAGATATTTTCCTGGCTTTCAATGGAGTGGCTGTAAATGCACACATGTACAAAACAAACTAGATAAGTCCTTAAAACATTCATCCCGAGTCTTCCAAAGGGCACAAATGCTTCAGGAGGAAGCACTTGCTCACACCAATGCACTTTTTTCTTTACAGCTTTAATATACAACATAAAGACATTTTTTTAAAAGCAAGAAAACCATGTAAAAAAGTTAAAGAAGACTAAAAAAAATAACACAAGAGAAAACGAGAAAATAATGCTATCCAATGCTAGTAATGCTTTGGAAGACTAACCAATATTATTCCAAGTAGCCAAGGTTTAATCTATAGAAGTGAAACTGAGTTCCTGTCTTCTATCAATATTTTATTATGTTACTATTCCTTAGCATGGGTTGAAAAGCACTTGAAAAGTGTAGCAGTGGGATGAGTTGAAGTGATGGCAGAGCTGCACAGGCCTCTGGGAGAGTCAGCTGGAGCTGCAGTGTTACTGGGGCTCTGCTGAGTGCCCAGGATCAGTGCGGGGCTCCAACTGATTGGCACTTCCAGGACCAGCGTGCAGCCTGGGGGAGAAGAGACAGCTGGAGCTACACTGATGACAAAAGGGGGAGGAGAGGGAGAGTGGAGAGAATATAAAAGGAAGACATTTTGAGGGGAAAGGTAGAGAAAAAAAAGACAACGGGAGAAAAAGAAGGGGATGGAGAAAGAGAAACGGAGAAGAGGAGAGGCTTCTTTTGAGACAAGCAGAGGGGGATAGAACAGTGCAAAGATTAATGTCAGAGAAACAGGCACAAGTTTCCCATTAAAAGTGTGGTAAGTGGGTGGGCAGATAGTCCCCAATCTATGACCACAATTGAGCCCAAAATTTATGTTGCTAAGTGAGAAATTTGTTAAATGAGTTTTGTCCCATTTTACAACTTTTCTTGCCACATTTTTAAGCGAATCACTGCAGTTGTTAAATTAGTAACACGGTTGTGAATCTGGCTTCCCTGTTGACTTTGCTTGTCAGAAGGTTGCAAAAGGGGGCCACATGACCCTGAAACACTGCAACCATCATAAATATGAATCAGTTGCCAAGCATCCAAATGTAAATCATGTGATCCTGTGGGGCCATGCTGCAACGGTCATAAGTATGAAAAATGGTCATATCACTTATGCCATTGTAACTTTGAACTACCTGAGGACTACCTGTACTTTATCACTTTTTTCTTTTTCTTTTTTTTTTTTGGTCATCAAGTTTTTGACACCTTGCAAGGCGACTGGTGGTGCTTGAATACTGCCATATCCTAAAAGTGGTACAACCTGTGAAAAGGTTGAAAAGCACCCCATGCATAAAGACAAATTTATTTGCATAAGTTCATTTCTTGTTATCATGTTTTACAAGTATCGTCTTCCCACAAATCTCTGATCAATAGTTTGTTGGTTAACATTATCATGTGCAGTCAGAACAATTAGAAAAATGTAACATGGGCAAGTTAATTGAACAGAGTTTTTTTCTTTTGGATTATAACAACCTGGAGAAAATTAAATTGATATTAGTTGCTCCATGGATCATTTGTATATTGATTTCTGTTGCTATTTAAGCCTTATGATACTTAGTGGTATATTGATATTGTGGGCTTGTACAGATAATCATTTTTAGTACAATAAAATATGCTAGTGTTAGATGGGTAGGTCCTTTATCTGTGCCTGTCTTGTAATAGCTGCCAATAAAATAGAAAGGGGAAATGGCTGCATTTAGGAGTCTATTGCAAGGATTAAATGCTTTCTGGTCTTTTTAAAATAGAAAATTAATATGGCAGTGCAGCAGAGAAGAAAATCTCAAATAAAAATGTATTTCAAATAGGAGGAACAAATACATACAGAGATGGGGAAGCCTGCATTATTTACACTCATCTTTAAAAGCTTAGTGCAGTACTTACATAGATAATTTTCACTTGATGACACAACTAGGACTGACAACTCCATCGCTAAGCAATGCAGTTGTCAAATGAGAGATAACATCTCTGCAATAGACCTACAATCTCACTTCTGCCTCTGGTCATTAAGTGAATCACTCATGGTCATTAAGTGAGACATCATCTGACTGTGATTTGTGATTTTATGCCTTTAGGGGAAGAGCAGACAGAGCTAGGGGGCAGAATTAAGCACATCAGCTTAGTTGTTAAGCGAGGACTGTCCCACAAACGGTCCAAGTCCAACCCCACCTGAATCCCATTGACCCTTATCTGGTGCCAATTTAGTGTTAATTTTAGTTGATTAGATTCTTGTGTAAAGGTTTAAATAAATCTTCTGTGCTGCAGCCAGATGGGTGGTCCTGATTCTTTGCACCTGACACCTCTGGCTTCTCCATAGATTCTGCTTGTCAGAAGCCAGTTCTGAAATATTCAAATACTGGTAATGTGATCATGCTATGCTGCCAAAGTCATAAAAGTCCATGGCTGTCAAGTCCCCAAATCTTAATCTGCAGGGACTGCAGGAACACTGCATTGATTTAAGTATGAGAACTAATTGTAAAATTACATTTTTAACATCCTTGCAATGTTGAATAGTTGCTAAACAGGGCAGTTGTTAAATGAAGACTACCCATATGATAAAAAGCCGGTAGGCACTTTTTACTATATTCTCTCTGTGAAAGAAATGTATAATTCCGTAATGTTAGACTTAGAAAATAGCTTGAATGTCATCCATTTTATTTCCTGTTTAAGCTTTATTTGATACTGCAATGTGCAATTACGGTATCTCTACTACGTGGACTTCGAACTGAGTCAGCCAATTTCACTGCTGAATATTCTTGCTACTAAGAAAACTAAGGCAATCAGCTGCCCTGTTCTTTCTGCTAACTGACTGAAACTGTCCACTAGAGCAGTAGACAATGGATTCTCAACCGCACTAACGTTAAGATGTGTGAACTTCAACTTCCAGAATTTGCTAGAGAATTTGGAGAGTTGAAGTTCACACGTTTGAATGTTACTGAATTTGAGAAATACTGCTGTAGTGATATTGGGTCAGCTCTTCTGGATGACAGATCCACTCAAGAAGTTTGTTTTTACAGTTTGGAAACAAATATTTTCATTCAGCTATTTTTGAAGAGAAGTAAATAATAAATTTACAGGAAATAATAATGATAATGATGATGATGATGATGATGATGATGATGATGATGATAATGATGATGATGATAATAATAATAATAATAATAATAATAATAATAATAATAATAATAATAATAATAATAATAATAATAATAATGGTTTTAATTTAAAAATACCTGCTTCATATTTCTTTTTCATTCTCTTTGATTAAGTATGTAGTAGGTTCGGGGTAGTGCAGACTCAAACTTCCTTCAGAATGTGTGTCTAACTACACATGAACACATAAAGTATACCAATGTTCACCAAATAATTCACCATTTGTATATATTAGTATATATTTGTAAATGTTCACTGCATTTTCCTGTCAAGCATAACTATAGGTAGTCCTTGACTTATGACCAGTCACTTAGCAACCATTTGAAGAAAGGGCCCAGATTCAAAGGTCCAACAACCCATGGTCCATGACTGTTAGTTTGGACTTTTTATCAGCTGGCTCACATTTATGATCATTTACAGAAGGGTATCAAACTGGCGGCCCACAGGCTGGATGTGCCATGTGCAGGCCACGCCCACCCCAGCTCTGGAAAGGCAAAAAACCATCGCGATATGTCCCAAAACATCACGTGACGCGATTGAGTTGACACCAGTGACTTACAGCATCCCACTGTCAAATGACTGTGATTTACATTGGGTTTTTTGGGGGGGTTGTTGTTGAAAACCAGTGTTTTCTTCCAGTTTCCAACCCAAAAAGCCCATTGTGGACAATGGCTTCCCTTAACAACTAGAAATTGCTTAACACCCATGGTAATTCACTTAATCACTACTGCAAAAAATGTCATTATATTGGTCATGTGATGATCCACTTAAGACCAGCACAATTTATGCTTGTATTTCCAGACTCCATTACAGTCATAAGTCAAGGATTTTGTTCGGTGATATGTGAATTTTCAATATTATGCCCCTCATTGCATATATCAGTGATGGTGAACCTATGGCACGCATGCCAGAGGCAGCATTCAGAGCCCTCTCTGTAGGCACGCCCGCTGCCACCAGCAGCTTGCACAGGTCCATTAGGCCGCTGCCAGCGCCTGGAGCAACAGCCCCGCCCAGCACAAAGGAGGCAAAGCGTCTGGCTAGCAAGCTCGAGTAGAGGTGGTAGAGCATGCCTCCATGTGCTCACTGGCCTCTGTATGTGGGGGCTGATGGTGTCAGGCAGCAGCCGCCCCTGCCTCACCTTGCCTTGCCCTGCAGCAATGGCACCCCGCCCTGCCCCCCCTGTCTCACCCTGCAAGAAAAGTCTGGCCATGCCCACCCAGTCTACCATGACCACCGCAGCCACACCCACCCAGTGGGCCATACCTCCCACCTCCCCCCCAAGGACACCACAATGGGGATGCAGCCCTGGCACTTTGCGATAAATAAGTGGGTTTTGGGTTGCGGTATGGGCACTCGGTCTCTAAAAGGTTTGCCATCACTGGCATTAAGCTCAAATTATTTGGGTTGCTGGCCATCATATGGCATCATCTATATGGAAATATTCATACAGACACATCCTCAGTGAACACATCTCATCACAAGTGTTCCTTTTACAATTGTCCATAAATAAATTAAAAACCAGGAAAGTGTTGCACATCCTTGCTGCTTAATGTTGGTTCTATGTTAAGCATTCCTTTTAGAGTGCACAGGACTGAAGATGTAGCTCTTGACTGAAATAAGGAAAAATTTTCTGTTAAGTCAATCTTGTAACTACATATACTTCTCCATACTATTGTTTTCTTGCAACAATACAGAACTGGTTTGCTACATTGCTACATTGTTGTTGTTGTTGTTGTTGTTGTTGTCTACTCTAATGTATAACATTGCAATTTCCTAGTGAATTCCATCTAAATACTAATTAGGTCCAATCCTGTTTAGTTTTTCCAGGATCAGCTAAGGTTGCCCAGTTGTTGATCAGTGAGAAAGCTGTTCTACAAGAGAAAAATAAATCAAAGTGTGAAAAGTGAATAGTATTATCTTTATTAGGTCAATCTGAAACAAAAACATAATGGAGACACTATCTTTTTTTAATTCCATAGGATTAGAATTCATTATATAAATATATATATAAATATATATATAAAATGAATGAAAATACTGCTGGGCAACAGTGGAAAAGAAATCTTGTCTGTTGTATGTTATAATCTTAAGATTTAGGAAACCTTTTGTAATTGAATATATATATTTACTTGAACTCTGAAGACAGTTAGCATCAAAATAAGAATTAGTAATTAGGGGGCTTTCTCTCCAAATTGTAATTTAAGAAAATGTTGCACTGTAATTTGTTTTGTTTTAATTTATTAGCTGGTTTCTCAGATAATCATAGCACAGCCAATTAAGGCAGCTTTTCTTTTTGTTATTCACAGTAAAGTAAGAACATTTGAACAATTCCTACAACAAGCTTCTCAATCATGTTCACGACATGCTTTACAACATCTTCAAAATTGCAACTGCACAGGAATGTCTGTCCTAGATATTTAGACCTTCATGTGCGTCAGTGATTTTATATAATGCTTATATTAGTACAAGAATTTAATAACTACAGTCAGAAGCTATGGGTCTGGAACTACTAACAATATTTTTAAAAGTTAATGAAATGTATGCTCAGAATTTTTGTTTGTTTGTTTATACTTTTAACAGAATAACAGAGTTTGAAGGGACCTTGGAGGTCTTTTAGTCCAACCCTTAGCTCAAGCAGGAAACCGTATACCTATAATTCTATACCCTATTTTACTTTGGGAACTACTTCTATTAGACCACAAATACTCTTGGACTTCTGTGATATTAAAATAAACAGAATAAATTTAGAAGATACCAGGTTTGCTTAACAACACCATGCTCTAACTAGCCATTATTGTTGAGATTAAACCATGCCTTCTTGGAAACAAACCAGTTTGGAACTGGATTTATCTAGCACCTTTCATCCAATAATTTTTTTATATTACCCTCTCAAGAAACCTTGTGATAAAGTTGATAGAAAGTGATAAAGCAAACTCACTGACAAGTTTGGTTGGTTACTGGACAAACCCTGAATGCTGTGTAAGAAAGAATATATATACTCTGAAAATATATAGTATTATCTGGAGCAGAGAAGAGAATACACTCTCTGGAGCAGCATCCATCTAGCGATAGGTATCCTCTCTCCCAGGGCTTGGGGTTTTATTTGTTTTGTGTTTCTTTTAAGATCATTTTACTCTGGGCTATCTGTATATTTTTATATTTTATCTGTTTTAGGGGGGGTTGGGTTTTTTATGCTATCCAGAGCCCGTTAGAGTTTATGGCTATAACAAATTTGAATGGATCAATGGATGGGTAGCTAAATGGATGGACAAAATTCTTTCTTATCCCAAAAGTTCCCATGCACTTATCCCTTCACCAGAGGACTGAAATTACAAAAACTGAAATGAAATGTTTGTATTATGCAAAACAAGTTTCAAATATATACATACCATTTCCAGAAAAAAGTTGTTGTGCCAGACAAACCCACGGAAAAAAATCAATTGTTGTAAGCTATGAATATTATATGTTACTTTTTTTCTAAATTAGAAACAGTGCATCTGATGATTACTGGTATTATTGTTATAGAATATGTGTTGGGCAGAGCTAATACAAGTCCATTGGTCCACTTTGGGAACAGAATTCTGGACAAGATAGCAGAGTTATTTATGAATTATCAGTGGTGAATTATTATATAAATGTCTTTAAAATATTCACTGAAGACAATTCTTCACTGATCTGTTCACTGCACATAATTTTGGCAAGTGGCACAATGTTCACATCTTGCATCTGGAACTGACTGCAGCAAGAAACAAACAACTGAGAAATTATTTAAATTGGCACTGATTTGCAGATAGTACAGCAAAAGCCACAAAGAAACAGCCTTACTTTCTTCCTACTCTTTATGTTTACCCTACACTATCAGATGTGGCTTATATAGGAGCAGGGAATACGAGTGCTGAAGGAAAAGCAGAGGAAATACAGTAGCTCATTGCACATCCATAACTTAAAAAAGTAATAATAATAATGGCACTGGTTGCAAGTTCAGTGTCGGTCCTCTCCCCCCTTTTGTTCAATATTTATGTGAAGCCGCTGGGGGAGATCATTCGTGGCTTTGGGGTGGATTTCCATCAGTACGCTGACGACACTCAGCTGTACATCTCCACCCCAGGCCACCCCAACGATGCCCTTGACGTGATGGCCCGCTGCCTGGAGGCCGTACGGGTCTGG
>NW_015386357.1:785504-792110 GCF_001527695.2 Protobothrops mucrosquamatus
CCCCCCCTTTCGATTAGGAGTATTAGATTAATACTATAATCTAAAGTTATGCTGACATCATCTCTTCATCAAACTTTATAGTCATTATTTATTCATTTTGATACTGCAACTGCATTCAGGGGGAAAAAACTATTATTATTGTGATTAGCTGTTTGTTTTTGTGTTTCTTTTATCTTTGATAAAAGGAGACATTTGATAATAATGAGCTAAACTAAAAAAGAGCTCTATGATAAAATTTCAGAATGAAAAATTAATAACTGAGAAGTTGTTCTGTACTGTATATTTGATGAGCTGAACATACTAAAGGCATAACTAAGATTTGGAAGGAGAGTCTCAGGAATGTACACATAAGTGGTTTTAGGTTTTAAGAGAGTTTCAGAAAAGCAAACCCTTAGAATAGTGAGGGCGAACCTTTTAGAGACCGAGTGCCCAAAAACTGGTCTGGCCCCCACTCCACCCTGCTTGCCTGGAGGGCCACTCACCACCTTCAGGGCCCACCGCAGATCACTCAGACAGCCCAGCAGACCATTGCGGCCACGCCTCTGCCCACGCCCCGCAGCATCAACTGTGCGCGATGGGGCGTGAGGCCAAAGTCTTGTCTATGCTGCCTGGCTGCTATGTCCTTGGCTGCGCTGCTCTGCGTGGGCCATGCTCGGGGGCGACTCTCCTCCAGGGGGCTGCTGGTGAGAAAGGGGTCATGGGAGGAGGCAAGGCTGGGGCAACGGCACATATGCCCACAAAGAGGGCTCCGAGTGCCGCTTCTGGCACGCGTGCCATAGGTTCGCCACCACTGCCTTAGAAGTTGCTGAGGACAAAAAGGCAGTTTCTGGAGGTATATTGTAAAGAAGATATTTTTCCTGGCTTTCAATGGAGTGGCTGTAAATGTACACATGTACAAAACAAACTAGATAAGGCCTTAAAACATTCATACTAAGTCTTCCAGAGGGCACAAATGCTTCAGGAAGAAGCACTTGCTCACACCAATGCACTTTTTTCTTTACAGTTTTAATATACAATATAAAGACATTTTTTAAAAAGCAAAAAAACCATGTAAAAAAGTTAAAGAAGACTAAAAAAAAATAACACAAGAGAAAACGAGAAAATAATGCTATCCAATGCTATTAATGCTTTGGAAGACTAACCAATATTATTCCAAGTAGCCAAGGTTTAATCTATAGAAGAGAAACTGAGTTCCTGTCTTCTATCAGTATTTTATTATGGTCCTATTCCTTAGCATATGTGAACAAGAACAAGTGAGCCATTGAAAATTATGTGAAAACGTATATGAACTTATGTGAATCAGCTTTTAGTGGCTGTTATTAATTTATCTTGTCCAGAGATAGGCAATCAGATGTTTTTCCAGAGGTTTTGTACAACTGTGGTCACAGAATAGACTCACTTAGCTCCCCTCCCTAATTTCCTGCAAATACATCTTTCTAACTAAATAATGGTTCTCAAATGTCTTCAACCTTTCCAAGCTTTGGAATTGGACAATTTGAGACTATGGATTTAGGACATTCCTTTGGCTAAGCATGTGATGTATTGCTAAGCTACTGCATTGGCAGACACTATAAAGATGCTTTTGTATAATATCACCAGGGCTATTTCAGCAAATGATCAGCATTTGAAAACTTCAATATCAGCAAGAATAATGTATAGCATGTAAGATGAATGTAATAAAACTCTAGCAATTTTATTGTCTTCTGGTGCTTTAAAAACATAGGACATGGTTTAGATTACAGCAAAATCAATGAATCACAAAAAATGTTGCACCACAGGAAATGAAAACAGAGTCAAAATAATCCTATAATGACTAAATGGCATGCTACTAATCATAGTAATTTTTTGTGACAGAAAAAATGTATCATTTAGAAATTTTATTAATCCTTCAAAATAAGATAATAAAACTTTTCTAGGTGTTTATTATGTAGCAACTGTTGCCTTTTGACAGCTGTAGCATTCAGGTTCCCTACTGAATATTGTAGATTTAATACTAACGCTGAGGAAAGTATAAATTACAAGAACTATACATTACTCAGAAACTATGTTCAACACATATAAAATACATTTTAGAAAAGATATTATTTCCAGCTCTCCTGTTATATAGTTTCCATATTTTGATATTATCATTATCAGAGAGTAATTTGATATTGGTTTATAAATTTTGCTTTTGGTCTATAAAAATCATATGCTGATCCACCGTGACCTAAAATGCAAATACTAGTCTTATGTAATAATGAAAATTATTTGATTTCTTCTTTTTTTCCCCAAAAACAAACCATTTTTTCTAACCCATTCTTTAACATCTGCTCAACAAAATTATAAGAAGCATTTCTGATGTGTGTGTGTGTGTCTGTTTACCACCTTTATTATTTTTATAAATGACTGAAGGTGGCAAACATAATACTCCTTCCTTCTCCTATTTTTGCCATAACAGCAGCCCTGTGAGATAGATTGGGCTGAGAGAGAGTGAATGGCTGAAGGTCACCCAATTACCTGAATTACTAGATCGAATTGGCTTAGGCAAATAGTTCAGAAACAATCATGCTGTGTATAAACCTAAGGAGAGCATGCAAACCACTGTAATCTATATGATAAAACTGCTATAAATTTGGTGTAAACCCTTCTTGTCAACAGCAGGTGAATGCTCTTAATATGTTCACTTCTGATTTTTTGGGAATATAGAATATTTAAATATAACCATTCCCTATGAAATTGCCTGAGGTCACAAAATGCTATATAAAGAAAACAGTGCTGTGAGGCTAGATTCCATTTCCCATTTTTAAATTTAATTTTAAATAAGGGGCCCTTGTTATAGTAATTAGCCTGACTATGATAGCTATGCTGCCATTTATACAGGTCCCATGATACTAAAGCTCATCTTGAATAAAAAAGCAATTATTAGACCCAGTTATGCCTCTCAAATATCTTTTTTTCTTTTTCTTTCTTTTTTGCTGTACACTTATTATCCAAATTCATAACTGTTGAACTAATGTAGCATTTTAATGGCATTTTTATGTAGAGAAAAACACAATAATTATTTTTATAATTTGATTAAGCTGTATAGAAAGAGGCTCACTTTATTTTATAATTGCCTGACTGTAAAAACTCTAAATTCTTTGATAAAAATCAATGGATTTTTTTTTAAAAGACTGAATGACAAGATGATGCCAAAATAAATTTAGAATTGCAGACCGTACAAACCTGCATTTAGCTATGTCTTGTTTAGTGGCAAAACCTTGACATTCATGACTGTTGTCAGCTTATAAATTTCATACCCTATTTATAGACTATTGAAGGTATCTGCTCATGAAGAACAAGAGGCTGAATGAAATAGATCTTTGGTCTGAAGCATGTCACCCTAGGGCAGGGGTAGGCAACCTCGGCTCTTTTATGACTCATGGACTTCAACTCCCAGAATTCCTGAGTCAGCATGCCTACCCCTGGTCTAGCTTCTTCTAAAAAATCTCCAGTGATGGAGCGCTCATGATTTCTGGAGGCAAGCTGTTCCACTGGTTAATTGTCNTGCTGCTTAATGTTGGTTCTATGTTAAGCATTCCTTTTAGAGTGCACAGGACTGAAGATGTAGCTCTTGACTGAAATAAGGAAAAATTTTCTGTTAAGTCAATCTTGTAACTACATATACTTCTCCATACTATTGTTTTCTTGCAACAATACAGAACTGGTTTGCTACATTGCTACATTGTTGTTGTTGTTGTTGTTGTCTACTCTAATGTATAACATTGCAATTTCCTAGTGAATTCCATCTAAATACTAATTAGGTCCAATCCTGTTTAGTTTTTCCAGGATCAGCTAAGGTTGCCCAGTTGTTGATCAGTGAGAAAGCTGTTCTACAAGAGAAAAATAAATCAAAGTGTGAAAAGTGAATAGTATTATCTTTATTAGGTCAATCTGAAACAAAAACATAATGGAGACACTATCTTTTTTTAATTCCATAGGATTGGAATTCATTATATAAAATATATATAAAATATATATATAAAATGAATGAAAATACTGCTGGGCAACAGTGGAAAAGAAATCTTGTCTGTTGTATGTTATAATCTTAAGATTTAGGAAACCTTTTGTAATTGAATATATATATTTACTTGAACTCTGAAGACAGTTAGCATCAAAATAAGAATTAGTAATTAGGGGGCTTTCTCTCCAAATTGTAATTCAAGAAAATGTTCCACTGTAATTTGTTTTGTTTTAATTTATTAGCTGGTTTCTCAGATAATCATAGCACAGCCAATTAAGGCAGCTTTTCTTTTTGTTATTCACAGTAAAGTAAGAACATTTGAACAATTCCTACAACAAGCTTCTCAATCATGTTCATGACATGCTTTACAACATCTTCAAAATTGCAACTGCACAGGAATGTCTGTCCTAGATATTTAGACCTTCGTGTGCATCAGTGATTTTATATAATGCTTATATTAGTACAAGAATTTAATAACTACAGTCAGAAGCTATGGGTCTGGAACTACTAACAATATTTTTAAAAGTTAATGAAATGTATGCTCAGAATTTTTGTTTGTTTGTTTATACTTTTAACAGAATAACAGAGTTTGAAGGGACCTTGGAGGTCTTTTAGTCCAACCCTTAGCTCAAGCAGAAAACCGTATACCTATAATTCTATACCCTATTTTACTTTGGGAACTACTTCTATTAGACCACAAATACTCTTGGACTTGTGTGATATTAAAATAAACAGAAGAAATTTAGAAGATACCAGGTTTGCTTAACAACATCATGCTCTAACTAGCCATTATTGTTGAGATTAAACCATGCCTTCTTGGAAACAAACCAGTTTGGAACTGGATTTATCTAGCACCTTTCATCCAATGATTTTTTTATATTACCCTCTCAAGAAACCTTGTGATAAAGTTGATAGAAAGTGATAAAGCAAACTCACTGACAAGTTTGGTTGGTTACTGGACAAACCCTGAATGCTGTGTAAGAAAGAATATATATACTCTGAAAATATATAGTATTATCTGGAGCAGAGAAGAGAATACACTCTCTGGAGCAGCATCCATCTAGCGATAGGTATCCTCTCTCCCAGGGCTTGGGGTTTTATTTGTTTTGTGTTTCTTTTAAGATAATTTTACTCTGGGCTATCTGTATATTTTTATATTTTATCTGTTTTAGGGGGGGTTGGGTTTTTTATGCTATCCAGAGCCCGTTAGAGTTTATGGCTATAACAAATTTGAATGGATCAATGGATGGGTAGCTAAATGGATGGACGAAATTCTTTCTTATCCCAAAAGTCCCCATGCACTTATCCCTTCACCAGAGGACTGAAATTACAAAAACTGAAATGAAATGTTTGTATTATGCAAAACAAGTTTCAAATATATACATACCATTTCCAGAAAAAAGTTGTTGTGCCAGACAAACCCACGGAAAAAAAATCAATTGTTGTAAGCTATGAATATTATATGTCACTTTTTTCTAAATTAGAAACAGTGCATCTGCTGATTACTGGTATTATTGTTATAGAATATGTGTTGGGCAGAGCTAATACAAGTCCATTGGTCCACTTTGGGAACAGAATTCTGGACAAGATAGCAGAATTATTTATGAATTATCAGTGGTGAATTATTATATAAATGTCTTTAAAATATTCACTGAAGACAATTCTTCACTGATCTGTTCACGGCACATAATTTTGGCAAGTGGCACAATGTTCACATCTTGCATCTGGAACTGACTGCAGCAAGAAACAAACAACTGAGAAATTATTTAAATTGGCACTGATTTGCAGATAGTACAGCAAAAGCCACAAAGAAACAGCCTTACTTTCTTCCTACTCTTTATGTTCACCCTACACTATCAGATGTGGCTTATATAGGAGCAGGGAATATGAGTGCTGAAGGAAAAGCAGAGGAAATACAGTAGCTCATTGCACATCCATAACTAAAAAAAGTAATAATAATAATGGCACTGATTGCAAGTTCAGTGTAAAGATGAAGGTAGGAAAACTTTCCCTCAGCCCACTAGGTATCTTTTGTTATGATAGAAAAGAACATAAAATTTTTGAATATCCAAAGGGTGGAATTTAAAAAGAAGGATCTGAAAATCATTGCTGAAATCAGAAATAATATTTAGTATATGTTTTACCATGTATATTTCAAAGTTTCAGTATCTAATTCTAGAAAGCGTACTGAATGTTACATTCAGTTTTCTACTCACAATTCAGATTTAAAGTTCAACCAACTGTTCAAAGCAAAGCATTTGTAACTGCAATCCCAATTAGACCTGCAATTACCACTTTCATATCCAAATGTGTGATATTTTACACTCAAGTTCTTTTTCTGAACGCCCTACACAAACATTGCAAGCAAATTAAAGAGAATTTATCTGGTTTTCATTCTAGACCTAGAGGTTTCCTGTTTCCTTCCCCCCCCCTTTCGATTAGGAGTATTAGATTAATACTATAATCTAAAGTTATGCTGACATCATCTCTTCATCAAACTTTATAGTCATTATTTATTCATTTTGATACTGCAACTGCATTCAGGGGGAAAAAACTATTATTATTGTGATTAGCTGTTTGTTTTTGTGTTTCTTTTATCTTTGATAAAAGGAGACATTTGATAA